>NC_092235.1:46043089-46343089 GCF_036320965.1 Panulirus ornatus | reverse complement strand
GCTGTCAGTGGATTGAATCAAGGCATGTGAAGCGTCTGGGGTAAACCATGGAAAGCTGTGTAGGTATGTATATTTGCGTGTGTGGACGTGTGTATGTACATGTGTATGGGGGGGGGGTTGGGCCATTTCTTTCGTCTGTTTCCTTGCGCTACCTCGCAAACGCGGGAGACAGCGACAAAGTATAAAAAAAAAAAAAAAAAAAAAAAAAAAAAATATATATATATATATATATATATATATATATATATATATATATATATATATATAGGGCAGATATAGGGTGTTTTGGTCGAGGTGGTGTGCACAGTGAGAGGGTTAGGGAAAATGATTTGGTAAACAGAGAAGAGGTAGTAAAAGCTTTGCGGAAGATGAAAGCCGGCAAGGCAGCAGGTTTGGATGGTATTGCAGTGGAATTTTTTAAAAAAGGGGGTGACTGTATTATTGACTGGTTGGTAAAGTTATTTAATGTATGTATGACTCATGGTGAGGTGCGTGAGGATTGTCGGAATGCATGCATAGTGCCATTGTACAAAGGCAAAGGGGATAAGAGTGAGTGCTCAAATTTCAGAGGTATAAGTTTGTTGAGTATTCCTGGTAAATTATATGGGAGGGTATTGATTGAGAGGGTGAAGGCATGTACAGAGCATCAGATTGGGGAAGAGCAGTGTGGTTTCAGAAGTGGTAGAGGATGTGTGGATCAGGTGTTTGCTTTGAAGAATGTATGTGAGAAATACTTAGAAAAGCAAATGGATTTGTATGTAGCATTTATGGATCTGGAGAAGGCATATGATAGAGTTGATAGAGATGCTCTGTGGAAGGTATTAAGAATATATGGTGTGGGAGGCAAGTTGCTAGAAGCAGTGAAAAGTTTTTATCGAGGATGTAAGGCATGTGTACGTGTAGGAAGAGAGGAAAGTGATTGGTTCTCAGTAAATGTAGGTTTGTGGCAGGGGTGTGTGATGTCTCCATGGTTGTTTAATTTGTTTATGGATGGGGTTGTTAAGGAGGTGAATGCAAGTGTTTTGGAAAGAGGGGCAAGTATGAAGTCTGTTGTGGATGAGAGAGCTTGGGAAGTGAGTCAGTTGTTGTTCGCTGATGATACAGCGCTGGGGGCTAATTCATGTGAGAAACTGCAGAAGCTGGTGACTGAGTTTGGGAAAGTGTATGAAAGAAGAAAGTTAAGAGTAAATGTGAATAAGAGCAAGGATATTAGGTACAGTAGGGTTGAGGGTCATGTCAACTGGGAGGTAAGTTTGAACGGAGAAAAACTGGAGGAAGTAAAGTGTTTTAGATATCTGGGAGTGGATCTGGCAGCGGATGGAACCATGGAAGCGGAAGTGGATCATAGGGTGGGGGAGGGGGGCAAAAATCCTGGGAGCCTTGAAGAATGTGTGGAAGTCGAGAACATTATCTCGGAAAGCAAAAATGGGTATGTTTGAAGGAATAGTGGTTCCAACAATGTTGTATGGTTGCGAGGCGTGGGCTATGGATAGAGTTGTGCGCAGGAGGGTGGATGTGCTGGAAATGAGATGTTTGAGGACAATGTGTGGTGTGAGGTGGTTTGATTGAGTAAGTAACATAAGGGTAAGAGAGATGTGTGGAAATAAAAAGAGCGTACTCTCATTCACATTTACTCTTAACTTTCTTCTTTCACACACTTTACCAAACTCAGTCACCAGCTTCTGCAGTTTCTCACATGAATCAGCCACCAGCGCTGTATCATCAGCGAACAACAACTGACTCACTTCCCAAGCTCTCTCATCCACAACAGACTGCATAGTTGCCCCTCTTTCCAAAACTCTTGCATTCACCTCCCTAACAACCCCATCCATAAACAAATTAAACAACCATGGAGACATCACACACCCCTGCCACAAACCTACATTCACTGAGAACCAATCACTTTCCTCTCTTCCTACACGTACACATGCCTTAAATCTTCGATAAAAACTTTTCACTGCTTCTAACAACTTGCCTACCACACCATTCTTAATACCTTCCACAAAGCATCTCTATCAACTCTATCATATGCCTTCTCCAGATCCATAAATGCTACATACAAATCCATTTGTTTTTCTAAGTATTTCTCACATACATTCTTCAAAGCAAACACCTGATCCACACATCCTCTACCACTTCTGAAACCAACATATATATATACATATATATATATATATATATATATATATATATATATATATATATATATATATATATATATATATATATATGTTGGAAAGGATCACAATTTTGCACATGATCAAGATATTCTTATGACTCCACGGGGAAAATGAAACATGAAAATTTCCATGTGCACTTTCGTGTAATAATCACATCATCAGGGGAGACAAAAGAGAGAAATATAACAGTCAGTTGATATACATCGAAGAGACGAAGCTAGGACGCCACTTGGTAAACATGTGATAGTCGACAATAGCACAAGGAAACAGATGAAAGAATGGCCCAACCCACCCACATACACATGTATGTATGCATATACATACTTGTCCACACACACAAATATACATACCTATACATCACAACATATACATATATATACACACACAGACATATACGTATATACACATGTACATAATTTCATACTTGCTGCCTTTATTCATTCCCATCGCCACCCTGCCACACATGAAACACAAACCCACTCTCCCCTCATGTGTGCGAGGTAGCGCTAGGAAAGACAACGCAGGCCACATTCGTTCACACTTAGTCTCTAGCTGTCATATAATAATGCACCAAAACCACAGCTCCCTTTCCACATCCAGGCCCCACACAACTTTCCATGGTTTACGCCAGATGCTTCACATGCCCTGGTTCAAACCATTCTCAGCATGTCGACCCCGGTATACCATATCATTCCAATTCACTCTATTCCTTGCACGCCTTTCACCCTCTTGCATGTTCAGGCCCCGATAACTCAAAATCTTTTTTAACTCCATCTTTCCACCTCCAATTTAGTCTCCCACTTCTCATTCCTTCCACCTCCGACACATATATCCTCTTGGTCAATCTTTCCTCACTCATTCTCTCCATGTGACCAAACCATTTCAAAACACCTCTCTTCTGCTCTCTCAATCACACTCTTTTTATTATCACACATCGCTCTTACCCCTACTTTACTTACTCGATCAAACCATCTCACACCACATATTGTCCTCAAACATCTCATTTCCAGCACATCCACCCTCCTGCACACAACTCTATCCATAGCCCACGCCTCACAACCATATAACATTGTTGGAACCACTATTCCTTCAAACATATCCATTTTTGCTTTCCAAGAGCATATTCTCAACTTCCACATATTCTTCAACGCTCCCAGAACTTTTGCCCCCTCTCCCACCCTATAATTCACTTCCACTTCCATGGTTCCATCCGCTGCCAAATCCACTCCCAGATATCTAAAGCACTTCACTTCCTCCAGTTTTTCTCCATTCAAACTTACCTCCCAATTCACTTGTCCCTCAACCCTACTGTACCTAATAACCTTGCCCTTATTCACATTTACTCTCAGCTTTCTTCTTTCACACACTTTACCAAACTCAGTCACCAGCTTCTGCAGTTTCTCACATGAATCAGCCACCAGCGCTGTATCATCAGCGAACAACAACTGACTCACTTCCCAACCTCTCTCATCCCCAACAGACTGCATACTTGTCCCTCTTTCCAAAACTCTTGCATTCACCTCCCTAACAACCCCATCCATAAACAAATTAAACAACCATGAAGACATCACACACCCCTGCCAAAAATCTACATTCACGGACTACCAACCACTTTCCTCCCTTCCTACATGTACACATGCCTTACATCCTTGATAAAAACTTTTCACTGCTTCCAACAACTTGCCTCCCACACCATATATTCTTAATACCTTCCACAGAGCATCTCTATCAACTCTATCATATGCCTTCTCCAGATCCATAAATGCTACATACAAATCCATTTGTTTTTCTAAGTATTTCTCATACACTTTCTTTAAAGCAAACACCTGATCCACACATCCTCTACCACTTCTGAAACCACACTGCTCTTCCCCAATCTGATGCTCTGTACATGCTTTCACCCCTTCAATCAATACCCTCCCATACAATTTCCCAGGAATACTCAACAAACTTATACCTCTGTAATTTGAGCATTCACTTTTATCCCCTTTCCCTTTGCACAGTGGCACTATGCAAGCATTCTGTCAATCCTCAGACACCTCACCATGAGTCATACATACATTAAATAACCTTACCACCCAGTCAACAATACAGTCACCCCCCTTTTTTTAATAAATTCCACTGCAATAACATCCAAACCTGCTGCCTTGCCGGCTTTCATCTTCTGCAAAGCTTTTACTACCTCTTCTCTGTTTACTAAATCATTCTCCCTAACCCTCTCACTTTGCACACCACCTCGACCAAAATACCCTATATCTGCCAGTCTATCATCAAACACATTCAAGAAACCTTCAAAATACTCACTCCATCTCCTTCTCACATCACCACTACTTGTTATCACCTCCCCATTAACCCCCTTCACTGATGTTCCCATTTGTTCCCTTGTCTTACGCACTAAATCTACCTCTTTCCAAAACATCTTTTTATTCTCCCTAAAATTTAATGATACTCTCTCACCCCAACTCTCATTTGCCCTCTTTTTCACCTATTGCACCTTTCACTTGACCTCCTGCCTCTTTCTTTTATACATCTCCGACTCATTTGCATTATTTCCCTGCAAAAATCATCCAAATGCCTCTCTCTTCTCTTCCCCTAATAATCTTACTTCTTCATCCCACCACTCACTACCCTTTTATAATCTGCCCACCTCCCACGCTTCTCATGCCACAAGCATCTTTTGCGCAAGCCATCACTGCTTCCCTAAATACATCCCATTCCTCCCCCACTCCCCTTACCTCCTTTGTTCTCACCTTTTTCCATTCTGTACTCAGTCTCTCCTGGTATTTCCTCACACAAGTCTCCTTCCCAAGCTCACTTACTCTCACCACTCTTTTCACCCCAACATTCTCTCTTTTCTGAAAACCTCTACAAATCTTCTCCTTTGCCTCCACAAGACAATGATCAGATATCCCTCCAGTTGCACCTCTCAGCACATTAACATCCAAAAGTCTCTCTTTCGCACGCCTATTAATTAACATGTAATCCAATAGTGCTCTCTGGCCATCTCTTCTACTTACATACATATACTTATGTATATCTTGCTTTTTAAACCAGGTATTCCCAATCACCAGTTCTTTTTCAGCACATAAATCTACAAGCTCTTCACCATTTCCATTTACAACACTGAACACCCCAGGTACACCAATTATTCCATCAACTGCCACATTACTCACCTTTGCATTCAAATCACCCATCACTATAACCCGGTCTCGTGCATCAAAGCTACTAACACACTCACTCAGCTGCTCCCAAACACTTACCTATCATGATATTTCTTCTCATGCCCAGGTGCATATGCACCAATAATCACCCATCTCTCTCCATCAACTGTCAGTTTTACCCATATCAATCTAGAGTTTACTTTCTTACACTCTATCACATACTCTCATCATTTCTCTTTCAGGAGCAGTGCTACTCCTTCCCTTGCTCTTGTCCTCTCACTAACCCCTGACTTTACTCCCAAGACATTCCCAAACCACTCTTCCCCTTTACCCTTGAGCTTCGTTTCACTGAGAGCCAAAACATCCAGGTTTCTTTCCTCAGACAAACTACCTATCTCTCCTTTTTCCTCATCTTGGTTACATCCACACACATTTAAACACCCCAATCTGAGCCTTCAAGGAGGAGTGCTCATCCTCCTCAAAGGCTCAGATTGGGGTGTCTAAATGTGTGTGGATGTAACCAAGATGAGGAAAAAGGAGAGATAGGTAGTACGTTTGAGGAAAGGAACCTGGATGTTTTGGCTCTCAGTGAAACAAAGCTCAAGGGTAAAGGGGAAGAGTGGTTTGGGAATGTCTTGGGAGTAAAGTCAGGGGTTAGTGAGAGGACAAGAGCAAGGGAAGGAGTAGCACTGCTCCTGAAAGAGAAATGATGAGAGTATGTGATAGAGTGTAAGAAAGTAAACTCTAGATTGATATAGGTAAAACTGAAAGCTGATGGAGAGAGATGGGTGATTATTGGTGCATATGCACCTGGGCATGAGAAGAAAGATCATGAGAGGCAAGTGTGTTGGGAGCAGCTGAGTGAGTGTGTTAGTAGTTTTGATGCATGAGACCTGGTTATAGTGATGGGTGATTTGAATGCAAAGGTGAGTTATGTGGCAGTTGAGGGAATAATTGGTGTACCTGGGGTGTTCAGTGTTGTAAATGGGAATGGTGAAGAGCTTGTAGATTAAGTGCTGAAAAAGGACTGGTGATTGGGAATACCTGATTTAAAAAGAGAGATATACATAAGTACACGTATGTAAGTAGGAGAGATGGCCAGAGAGCGTTATTGGATTACGTGTTAATTGATAGGCCCGCGAAAGAGAGACTTTTGGATGTTAATGTGCTGAGAGGTGCAACTGGAGGGATGTCTGATCATTATCTTGTGGAGGCAAAGGTGAAGATTTGTGGAGGCTTTCAGAAAAGAAGAGAAAATATTGGGATGAAAAGAGTGGTGAGAGTAAGTGAGCTTGGGAAGGAGACTTGTGTGAGGAAGTACCAGGAAAGACTGAGTACAGAATGGAAAAAGGTGAGAATAAAGGACGCAAGGGGAGATGTATAAAAGAAAGAGGCAGGAGGTCAAGAGAAAGGTAAAAGAGGGCAAATGAGAGTTGGGGTGAGAGAGTATCATTAAATTTTAGGGAGAATAAAAAGTTGTTTTGGAAAGAGGTAAATAAAGTGCATAAGACGAGGGAACAAATGGAAACTTCAGTGAAGGGGGATAATGGGGAGGTGATAACAAGTAGTGGTGATGTGAGAAGGAGATGGAGTGAGTATTATGAAGTTTGTTGAATGTGTTTGATGATAGAGTGGCAGATATAGGGTGTTTTGGTCGAGGTAGTGTGCAACGTGAGAGGGTTAGGGAAAATGATTTGGTAAACAGAGAAGAGGTAGTAAAAGCTTTGCGGAAGATGAAAGCTGGCAAGGCAGCAGGTTTGGATGGTATTGCAGTGGAATTTATTAAAAAAGGGGGTGACTGTATTGTTGACTGGTTGGTAAGGCTATCTACTGTATGTATGACTCATGGTGAGGTGCCTGAGGATTGGCGGAATGCTTAAATAGTGCCATTGTACAAAGGCAAAGGGGATAAATGTGAGTGCTCAAATTACATAGGTATAAGTGTGTTGAGTATTCCTGGGAAATTATATGGGAGGGTATTGATTGAGAGGGTGAAGACATGTACAGAGCATCAGATTGGGAAGAGCAGTGTGGTTTCAGAAGTGGTAGAGGATGTGTGGATCAGGTGTTTGCTTTGAAGAATATATGTGTGAAATACTTAGAAAAGGAAATGGATTTGTAAGTAGCATTTATGGATCTGGAGAAGGCATATGATAGAGTTGATAGTGATGCTCTGTGGAAGGTATTAAGAATATATGGTGTGGGAGGCAAGTTGTTAGAAGCAGTGAGAAGTTTTTATCGAGGATGTAAGGAATGTGTATGTGTAGGAAGAGAGGAAAGTGATTGGTTCTCAGTGAATGTAGGTTTGCGACAGGGGTGTGTGATGTCTCCATGGTTGTTTAATTTGTTTATGGATGGGGTTGTTAGGTAAGTGAATGTAAGAGTTTTGGAAAGAGGGGCAAGTATGCAGTCTGTTGTGGATGAGAAAGCTTGGGAAGTGAGTCAGTTGTTGTTCGCTGATGATACAGCACTGGTGGCTGATTCGGGTGAGAAACTGCAGAAGCTGGTGACTGAGTTTGGTAAAGTGTGTGAAAGAAGAAAGCTGAGAGTAAATGTGAATAAGAGCAAGGTTATTAGGTATAGTAGGGTTGAAGGACACGTGAATTGGGAGGTAAGTTTGAATGGAGAAAAACTGGAGGAAGTGAAGTGTTTAGATATCTGGGAGTGGATTTGGTAGTGGATGGAACCATGGAAGCCGATGTGAATCATAGGGTAGGGGAGGGGGCAAAGGTTCTGGGAGTGTTGAAGAATGTGTGAAAGTCGAAAACGTTATCTCGGAAAGCAAAAATGGGTATGTTTGTAGGAATAGTGGTTCCAGCAATGATATATGGTTGCAAGGCGTGTGCTAAAGATGGAGTTGTGCGGAGGAGGGTGTATGTGCTGGAAATGAGATGTTTGAGGACAATATGTGGTGTGAGGTGATTTGATGGAGTAAGTATTGAAAGGGTAAGAGAGAAGTGTGGTGGTAAAAAGAGTGTGGTTGAGAGAGCAGAAGAGGGTGTTTTGAAATGGTTTGGTCACATGGAGAGAATGAGTGAGGAAAGATTGACCAAGAGGATATATGTGTCAGAGGTGGAGGAAACAAGAAGTGGGAGACCAGATTGGAGGTGGAAAGATGGAGTGAAAAAGATTTTGAGTGATCAGGGCCTGAACATGCAGGAGGGTGAAAAGTGTGCAATAGAATGAATTGGAACGATGTGGTATACTGGGGTCGACGTGCTGTCAATGGATTGAACCAGGGCACGTGAAGCGTCTGGGGTAAACCATGGAAAGTTCAGTGGGGCCTGGATGTGGAAAGGGAGCTATGGTTTCAGTGCATTATACACGACAGCTAGAGACTGAGTGCGAATGAATGTGGCCTTTGTTGTCTTTTCCTAGCGCTACCTCGTGCACATGTGGAGGGAGGGATCATTTCATATGTGGCAGGGTGGCGATGGGAATGAATAAGGGCAGACAGTAAGAATTATGTACATGTGTATATATGTATATGTCTGAGTGTGTATATATATGTATACGTTGAGATGTATAGGTATGTATATGTGCGTGTGTGGATGTGTATACATATACATGTGCATGTGGGTGGGTTGGGCCATTCTTTCGTCTGTTTCCTTGCACTTCCTCTCTAACTCGGGAGACAGCGACAAAATACAATATGATAAAAAAAATGAATTATCCCTGGGGATAGGGGAGAAAGAATACTTCCCATGTATTCCCTGCGTGTCGTAGAAGGCGACTAAAAGGGAAGGGAACGGGGGGCTGGAAATCCTCCCCTCTTTTCTTTTTTTTTTTTTTTCCAAAGAAGGAACAGAGAAGGGGGCAAGATGAGGATATTCCCTCAAAGGCCCAGTCCTCTGTTCTTAACGCTACCTCGCTAATGCGGGAAATGGCGAATAGTATGAAAGAAAGAAAAAAAATGAATATACAAAACCCTTACATATACTCCACTAAAGTAAGATCATCCTACAAATGGAGCAGGTTGAAATATCATTCAATATCATGCACTGCTAACCCTTTCTCTTCTGGCCACAGCTTTACACACACATTCACAGACACAGACACACAGACACACAGACACACAGACACACACACACACACACACACACACGGACCTCCATTGTGTATTCGTTAGCATTACTGACCCTCATGCATACATGCGCCATCAGGGATCAAACTTACATTGGTTTGAATTCTGTTCATGGCAGCCAGTCCACAGTCCATCCAGCTGTTTTTCCCCTTAAATAATATAGGTACCTGGCTTATTTTTTTTTTTTTTTTGTGTGTGTGTGTGTTTGTATGTATAGGAGTAAAGACATGGTACATATAAGGAAGATTAAGGGATGAGGCAATACGAGTGTAAAAACTCACTCCCTGTAAAACACAAATAGTAATCACATACATACAGTTAGACTTGCCTATCATTTGCCAGCTGTTTGAATTCCATTTTTCATTCAATATTTACAGCTGGTTAAAATGTTACACAGAAACATGTCATGTACTTAATATCAACACCTCTTCATGCACATTTCAAGACATCAAGGTTTGTGTGCATGTATAATTATAACTAATATGATCTACTTTATATTATCTCCACCCTAAAACACACCCACACACTTTCACGCATGCACACAAGCATATATACCAAAACCAGCTCAGAGAAGTGTGCCATCTGTAAGTAAATAGACCAACATGTTTATAACACTTCAAAAATTAAAACTCAGAGATTGATTCAAACCCCACATATCTCCAGGTCTGTTTCTGCAAATATTACTCCGTGACTGTAACTCAGTACTTCATTTCCTCCAGGTTATCCCCAACCAAATTTATATTCAAACCATTCTGTCTCATCCTTCTGGTGCACCTCATCGCCTTCCTTTTGTTTACATTCACTCCTGACTTTCTCTTTTCACACAAACTCCCAGATTTGTCATCAGGTTCTCAAGCTTCTATCTGGAGTTTGCTGCTACAGCAGTGCCATCTGCTAACAGCAACTGGTTTACATACTATACCCCTCCCATCCTCAGCATGACACACACATACCCCTACTGTAAGACCCTTACATTTATCTCCATCAACATCCTGTCTATGAACAGATTAAGCCACCATGGTGACATCACATCCTTGATGCAAACCAGAAAACTCTCACTCTCCTCCCTTTCTGCTACCACATCTGCCTTACTCTCCCTATAAACAACACCTCACAGCATTCAGTAACTTTCCATATTACCCATGTATTCATAACACCTTCCACAAGGCCTCTTTGTCAACATTATCGTGAATTTCCTCAAGATCCATAAATGCTGCAATATTTCTTGCACAAATTCATCAAAAATACCTGGTCCTCACATTCTCTATCTCTCCTTAAGCCACACTGCTCATCCCCTATCAGATATTCTGTGCATACTGCTGATCTTTCAATCACCACTCTTCCATGTATCTTACAAACTATATTCAACAGACTTATACCTCTGCAATCTCTGGGCTGTTTGGATAATTGTTCCATTCCCAATACCTCATGGCTGTTTGGATAACTGTTTCATTCCCAATACCTCGAGCTTTGGGACTCTCTACCTTCTCATATCTTTCCAAATAACTATGATTTGGTACATTTCAAAAGACAGGAGTTTCACTTCCTCCAAAATTTGTAAATACTTTCCCTTATCTCTTCTTTTTCCATTTCATAAACCCCTCTATATTTCAATTAAGGCCAACCCTTGATGTGGACTTTCATCTGTGACTGGAGCCTCCAATGTGAAAAAAAAAAATCTGAGGATTCACTTTTGCCCTTCTTGCATTCCCATAAGGGCGCTATACATGTATTTTGCCTGTCCACTTGTATCTCACCTTGGACCATACAACAGTTGACTATCCTGACTAACCAATCAACAATATCATCACCCTTTTTCTTGAGAAATTCAACTACAATTCCATCCACACTTGCTGCTTTGCTATGCTTCATCTTACAAATGGCTTTCACTAGCTCCTCCCTTTTCACCTTAAAATTTGCCATAACTCTTTCTCCATGTCACTTCCTCCTAACACACCACATCAATCACACTATCATGTAATACATTAAACATTCCCTCAGAATAGTTACTCCATCTTTTTTAAACCTCTCCTTTGTCTGTTACTACTTCCCTACACAATCTCATCATTGTTTCTCTTTAATCTTTTGTTTCCTTCGCATTATTCACTCCCTTTTAAAACATAAGAACGATGATAATAGTAATAATACAAATTATATGGGAGGGTATTGATTGAGAGGGTGAAGGCATGTACAGAGCATCAGATTGGGGAAGAGCAGTGTGGTTTCAGAAGTGGTAGAGGATGTGTGGATCAGGTATTTGCTTTGAAGAATGTATGTGAAAAATACTTAGAAAAGCAAATGGATTTGTATGTAGCATTTATGGATCTGGAGAAGGCATATGATAGAGTTGATAGAGATGCTCTGTGGAAGGTATTAAGAATATATGGTGTGGGAGGCAAGTTGTCAGAAGCAGTGAAAAGTTTTTATCGAGGATGTAAGGCATGTGTACGTGTAGGAAGAGAGGAAATTGATTGGTTCTCAGTGAATGTAGGTTTGCGGCAGGGGTGTGTGATGTCTCCATGGTTGTTTAATTTGTTTATGGATGGGGTTGTTAGGGAGGTGAATGCAAGAGCTTTGGAAAGAGGGGCAAGTATGAAGTCTGTTGGGGATGAGAGAGCTTGGGAAGTGAGTCAGTTGTTGTTCACTGATGATACAGCGCTGGTGGCTGATTCATGTGAGAAACTGCAGAAGCTGGTGACTGAGTTTGGTAAAGTGTGTGAAAGAAGAAAGTTAAGAGTAAATGTGAATAAGAGCAAGGTTATTAGGTACAGTAGGGTTGAGGGTCAAGTCAATTGGGAGGTAAGTTTGAATGGAGAAAAACTGGAGGAAGTAAAGTGTTTTAGATATCTGGGAGTGGATCTGGCAGTGGATGGAACCATGGAAGCGGAAGTGGATCATAGGGTGGGGGAGGGGGCGAAAATCCTGGGACCTTTGAAGAATGTGTGGAAGTCGAGAACATTATCTCGGAAAGCAAAAATGGGTATGTTTGAAGGAATAGCGGTTCCAACAATGTTGTATGGTTGCGAGGCGTGGGCTATGGATAGAGTTGTGCGCAGGAGGATGGATGTGCTGGAAATGAGATGTTTGAGGACAATGTGTGGTGTGAGGTGGTTTGATCGAGTAAGTAACGTAAGGGTAAGAGAGATGTGTGGAAATAAAAAGAGCGTGGTTGAGAGAGCAGAAGAGGGTGTTTTGAAATGGTTTGGGCACATGGAGAGAATGAGTGAGGAAAGATTGACCAAGAGGATATATGTGTCGGAGGTGGAGGGAACGAGGAGAAGTGGGAGACCAAATTGGAGGTGGAAAGATGGAGTGAAAAAGATTTTGAGTGATCGGGGCCTGAACATGCAGGAGGGTGAAAGGAGGGCAAAGAATAGAGTGAATTGGATCGATGTGGTATACCGGGGTTGACGTGCTGTCAGTGGATTGAATCAGGGCATGTGAAGCGTCTGGGGTAAACCATGGAAAGCTGTGTAGGTATGTATATTTGCGTGTGTGGACGTATGTATATACATGTGTATGGGGGTGGGTTGGGCCATTTCTTTCGTCTGTTTCCTTGCGCTACCTCGCAAACACGGGAGACAGCGACAAAGCAAAAAAAAAAGAAAAAAAAAAAAGAATTTTCTTTCATACTTGATTACCACTTTCTGCATTAGTGAGGTACTGCCAGGAATAGATGAAGAAAGGCCACATCTGCTCACATCCATTCTTTAGCTTTCAAATGTAATGCACCAAAACCACAACTCCCTACCCACAACCAGGTCCTTCAGACCTTTCCATAGTTTACCCTGGATGTTATGCTCTGACTCAGTCCACTGACAGCACATCAACCCCTGTACACAATTGTTTCAATTCACTCTATATCGTGCATGCTTTTCCACCTCCTGCATGGTCAGGCCCCAATCTCTAAATATCTACTTCATCTCAGTCTTCCATCTCCAAGAAATTAGGTCTCCCCATTCTGCTTGTTCACTCCACTTTTGGCCCATATATCCTCAATGTTAACTTCTCCTCACTCATTCTCTCCATATGTCCAAACATTTCAAAACACCCTCCTCAATTCTCTCTACCACACCTTTCATTACCACACCTCTTTCTTATCCCTTCATTATATAATTGATCAAATCAACTCACACCACATACTGGCCACAAATATTTCATATCCAACGCATCCACACTTTTCAGCACAGCCTTATCTATAGCCTATGCCTTACATCCATATAATAATAATGGTGCGACTACCATACCTTTAAACATACCCATTTTTTGTCCTCCCATATAACGATCACTCTTTCCACACACTTTTCAGTGCTCCCAGAACCTTTACCTCCTTAACCACCTTATGACTTCCACTTCCATGGCTCTATTCACTGCTGTGTCCACTCCCTGGTATCTATAATATTTCTCTGCCTCCAATTTTTCTCCATTCAAACTCATACCCCAACGAAAATGTCCCTCAACTTTGCTAAATCTGATAACCTTGCTTTTATTCTAATATACTCTCAACTTCTGCATTTCACACATCCTTCAAAACTGGCTGTGGCTATGGAGCTATGAAATCAGGGCATTACACACGACAGTTACAGAATGGATGTGAGTGGATACAGCCTTTCTTCATCTGTTCCTGGCACTACCTTGCTTAAATGGGAAATGATGATCAAGTACAAAGAAACTGAAATAATATCCCATGCATGCTTCACACTCTCATGTATATTCAGGCCCCAATTGCTCAAAGCATTTTTCAATCCATGCTTCCATTTCCAATCAAGTTTCCCTCATCTCCTTGTCTTTTCCATTTCTGACACATATACTTTCTTAGTCACCTACTCCTTACTCATCCTCTCTATATTTCTAAACCATTTCATTACACCCTCTTCAATGCCCTCAAAGACACTCTTCTTACAAAAGTACCACACCTCTATCTTAGTCTGTCATTTTTAATGCAATACAATCCTCCTTACGCCAAATATTGTCCTTCTGCATTTTATTTCCAACTCATGCATTTTACTTCCAACTCATCCAACCTCTTCCACATCTTTTTGTCTATGGCCCACTCACCACCATCTATACAACACCATCAAGACCCTCAAACATACCCATCGTTGCCCTCATAAACAGTGACCTCTCCTTCCACACAATCATCTGTGCACTTGGGACCTCCTCATCTAAAACACTCTACTTCCTCCAGGTTCTCCATTCAAACTCACAATTCAACTAAGCTGTCTCTCTCCCATGCTAAACTTTATAACCTTTTTATTTACATTATTTCTCAGGTTTCTCCTTCCACACAATTTCTCAAACTCAGACACCAGCTTCTGTTGTTTTTACTTAAGTGTGCCATCAAAGCTGTATCATCAGCAAACTGCAACTGACTCACCTCCAAGGCCTTCTTACCTCCAACAGACGGCATACCCATCTATCTCTTAAAAGATCCTTGCATTTACCTTCCTCTCCATCCCACCTATAGACAGATTTGAACAGCCATAGTGGTGTCACATAACACTGTTGCAGACCCACCTTCAACTCCAATAACTCAATCTCCTCATCTCGTACTTGCACATATGTCTCGCTCTCTTGGTTGGAACTCCTTACTGGTTCTAGTACCAAGCTTTCCTCACAAAACAAATATTCATAATACCATTTCTATCAACCCAATCATACTCTTTCTCCAGATCCATAAAGGACAAATACAAATCCCACTCTTTCTCAAAGCATTTCCTCACACAGTTTCTTCATAGCAAACACCTGATCCACACATCCTCATCTATTCCTGCAGCCATATTCCTCATCAGTCTGATGACAACAAGCTTATATCTTAGTCATTTGAACATTCTTTTTGTTCTCTTGCTTTCATATAGAGGCACTCTTAAGGGTATTCCGCTAATCCTCAAGCACCACACCTTGAGCCAAATATATACTGAAAATCTTAACTAAACAGTCAACAATACTGTCAGCCATTTCTTAACAAATTAAACTGTTATCCCATCCTCTCCACCAGGTTTGTAAGGCTTACCCCACCTCTTCTAATGAAACTACTTGCTGTGACTCTCTCACTTCACATATTCTATGTCCCAAACATCCTACACATGCCACCCTTTTATTTAACAAATCCAACAACTCATTCAAATACACACTCCCACTCCTCTTCATCTCTTCTTTGCCTGATTTGTTCTCTTCAATGATGCTCTCCTCTTCTTCTCACATAATTCAACTCCTAAAACATTTTCTTATCCTCCAGTTAGTTTGCTGATGCTCTCTCACACCAGCTCTCACATGTCCTCTTTTGTAACTCCTGCACCTTCTTCTTAATCTCCTGCCACTTCCTCTTGTATATTTTCCAGCCACTTGAACTCCTACCTTGCAGGCAACACTCATTCAGTTCTCTTTTCTCTTTCACTAACAATTTAACAACTCATCACTGACAATTCTGTCTCAGATCTCACCCTCTGCATGCCACACATTTCTCTTGTACATGTAAGCACTCAATCCCTAAATACCTCCCATTTCTCACTCCCTCCCCTAGTTTTGTTTACTCTTACCTTCTGCCATTCTTAAACCAATCTGTCCTGGTACTTTCTCACACAAGTCTCTTTTCAAAGCTCACTCACTTTCATTGCCCTCTTCCACATTATATCGTTTCCTCTTTTCCTAAAGTCTCAACGAACTGTCACACCCTCTCCACTAAGGATGACCAGACATCCCACCAGTTGCCTCACTCAGCATATTCATATCTAAAACTCTCTTCAGCAGGCATGTCAGGACATAAACCAATAAAACATGCTTATCACTTACCCCACTCATCCACATAAACTTATGCAAATCATTCTTTTCAAACCAGGCATTCACAATCACAAGCTCATTTTCTACAAACACTCCACAAGCTCTTCACCATTTCGCTCACAATGGGTATCCTATGTCCTCTAATTTGCCTTTAACTGCCATACCACCCAATTCGACATGCAAATCACAAACCACTATCACACGATTCCTCTTACCCAAATGGCTAATGCATTCAATCAGCTCCTCCCAAAAAACTCCACACTCCTCCTCACTCCTTTTATCAATAAGTGCATGAGCAATAACTGTTATCCATCTTTATAAACCACTTTTACTTTCACTCATATCAGTCTTGGGCTCATATTCTTACACTCCTCCATACATTTTACCACTCCTCCTTTAGCATAAGTGCTACTCTTTCCTTTGCTCTTGCCCTCACACAGCAAACCCTAAACTACTCTTCCTTCTTTACCTTGAGCTTTACTTTACTCGGAGCCACAAACATACCACCTATCTCTCCCCTCTTATCCATGTTACATTCATGCACATTCAGAGAGCCCAGCCTGTGCCTTCAAAGAACATGAACATTCCTGGCTTGGCTCCATTTGTTCCATCTTTTAGAAATTGAAATACATGAAGGAGAGGGATTCCACCCACTTGCTCCTGCCTCTTTTAACTGCCTTTTACAACATGCAAGAAGTTTAAGAGTGGTATTGTTTCTCCCTTATCTATATGGATAATGATAATAATAATAATAATAATAATGATGATAATGATAATAATAATAATAATAATAATAATAATAATAATGATAATAATAATAATAATAATAATAATAATAATAATAATAATAATAATAATAATGATAATAATAATAATAGTATTCTAGGGTAGGGAATAAAGAATTCTACCTCTGTATTACCTGTGTGTCATAGAAGACGACTAAAGGGGGTGGGAGTGGGGGCCTTGAAACTTTCCCTTCCTTGTGTTTCCATTGCTGAAAGATGAAACAAGGAGCCAAGCAGGGGAATCCTCATCCTCCTCGAGAGCTCAAGCTAGGTGTCTAAATGTGCATGGATGTCACAAAGGTAAGAGAAGAAAGGAGAGATAGGTAGTGTGTTTGAGGAAAGAAACCTGGTTGTTCTGACTCTAAGTGAAACAAAGCTCAAGGGTAAAGGTTTGGAAATGTCTTAGGAGAAAAGTCAGGGATTGATGAGAGAACAACAGCTAAGGAAGGAGTAACACCCTGAAGCAGGAGTTGTGGGAGTGTGTGAAAGATTGAAAGAAAGTGAGCTCTACACTGATGTGAGTAAAATGAAAGTGCATGGAAAGAGATAGGTGATTACTTGTGGTTATGCACCTGGCATGAGAAGAAAGATGATGAGAGGCAAATGTTTTGGAAGCAGCTGAGTGAGTGTGTCTGCATTTCTTATGCAAGTGAGTAAGTATTTAAGTATTGGTGAGGTGCAATTCAAATGCAAAGGTGAGTAAAGTAGCGGTCGGGGATATAACTGGGGCCCATGGGGTATTTAGTAAAGTGAATGGAAATAGTGAAAAGCTTGTGGAATTGTGTGCTGAAGAAAGACTGGCGATTGGGAATACGTGGTTCAAAAAGAGGGACATACGCAAGTATACACATGTGAGTAGAAAATATGGTCAGCAGACATTATTGGATTACATATTAAATGATTGGCATGAAAAAGAGAGACTTTTGGATGTGAATGTGCTGAAAAAGGCAGCCAGTGGGATGCCTGATCACCTTGTAAGGTAAGGCTGAAGATCTGCAGAGGTTTTCAGAAAAGAGGAAACATATTCGGTGAGAAGTGGTGAGACTGAGCAACTTTGGAAAAGAGATTTATGTGAAGAAATACCAGAAGAGATTGAGCGAAGGATGGCAAAAGGTAGGAGGTGGGCAGATTTGAAAGGGTAAAGAAAGGTGGGATGAGGAAGTAAATTTGCTAGTAAAAGAGAAATGAGAGGAATTTGGTTGGTACTTACATAAAAGGGGTGCAACTGAATGGGGAATGTATAAGATTGGCTAAAGGTCACAAGGAAGGTGCAAGGTTAAAAAAAAAAAGGCAACTGAGAGTTGAGGTAACCAAGTATCAGTAAACTTAAGGGATGATAATATGTTCTGGAAGGAGATTAACAATGTCTGAAAAACAAGAGAATAAATGGGAGTGACTGTTGAACAGGGCTAAGGGGATAGTGGCAACAGGTAGTGATCAAGTGAGGAGATGGAGTATCTTAAAGGACTGTTGAATCTGATGATGGGGTAGAAGGTGTAAGGTGTTTGGGTTGGGGTGGTGCGTGAAGTAAGAGAGTCATGGAGAGTAGTTTAGCATAAAGAAGGTGATGACAGCCTTATGTAAAATGAAATGTTGCAAGGAGGCTGGAGTAGATGATTTTGCAATTGAATACATTAAGAAAGGGGGTCCCTGCATTGCTGATTGGTTAGAGAGGAATTTCAATGTATGAATGGATCATAGTGAGGTGTCAGGATTGGTGGAATGCGTGTATAGCACCACAAGGAGGATAAAGGAGTTCAAATTACAGAAGTATAAGTTTTCTTAGTTTTTCTGGTAACTTGTTTGGGAAAGTAGTGATTGTGTGGGTGAGGGCATGCACAGAGTATCAGACTGGGGAAGAGCAGTGTGGTTTCAGAAGTAGTAGAGAATATGTGGATCAGGTATTTGCTTTGAAGATTGTGTGCGAGAAATACTTAAGGGAAATAAATTAATTTGTGAGTGGCATTTATGGATCTGATAGAGCTGATATAGATGCCTTGTGAAAGGTCTTAAGAATAAATGGTATGTGAGGAAATCTACCAAAGGCATGGGTGTACGACATGAGCACAAGTAGGAAGAGAGGAGAGTGACTGGTTACAAGTGAAGGTCATTCTGCAGAAGGGGTGTGTGATGTCACCATGGCTGTTAAATTTGTTTGTGGATGAGGTAGTGAAGGAGGTAAATGTAAGAGTCTTAGAGAGATGGATAGGTATGCAGTCTGTAAGGGATAAGAGAAACCAGTCAGTGAATCAGCTGTTGTTTGCTGAAGATATAGCACTGGTGGGAGATTCAAGTGAGAAACTGAAGAAATTGGTGACTGAGTTTGTAGTGTGTGAAAGGAGATGGTTGAGAGTGGATGTGAATAAAAGGTTCAACAGGGTTGAGAAACAGGAAAGTTGTGGTTTGAGTTTAAATGGAAAAAAGTTGGAGGAAGTGAGGTACTGCAAATGGAACCATGGATGCAGAAGTGAGTCACTGAATGGGTGAGGAAACAAAGGTTCTGGAGAACTGAAGAACGTGTGGAAAGAGAGATTATCTGGGAGGGCAAAAATGGGTGTTTGAGTGTATAGTAGTCCCAACAATTTCGTCTGGATGCTGGGCATGGGCTTAACATGCTTTTGAGTGGAAAACAGTGGAGTTGGAAATGAAATGTTTCAGGACAATACATGGTGTGAGGTGGTTTAATCAAGTAAGTAATGAAAGGGGAAGAAAGGTATGGTAATAAAATGAGTAGTTGAGAAAGCTGAAGAGGGTGTGCTGAAATGGTTTGGACATACAGAGAAAATGACCAAGGAAAGGTTAACAAAGAGGATATATGTGTCAGAAGTGGAGAAGGGGAAGACAAACTTGGAGATGGAAAGATAGAGTGAAAAACACTTTATGCAATCAGGATGTGGTATACAGTGGTCGACACACTGTCAACTGACTGTAACAAAGCATGTATAGTGGCTGAGGTAAACCGTGGAAAGGCCTGTGGGGCCTAGTTGTGGATAGGAAGCTGTGATTCTAGTGCACTGTACATGACAACTAAGGAATGGATGCAAGCAAATGTGGCCTTTCTTTGTCTGTCCTGATGCTACCTCACTGTACTGTATGAACTTGTAAAAGTATGTACAAGAACAGAGACACTCATAACTATTGTATATGATGCTATCTCATAGGTGAGTAAAAAAGAATGTTATGCTACTTTGGTAAAGTTAATAGGGCAAAAATGTGAAGATGTCATGCTTGTAAAAATACAGTCCTTATGTTTGAAAGAGAAGAAAATTCAATGTAATCAGTCTGAACAGTGAAAGGCTACTAAATGTTAAGTCATTCATTCATTTGTTCAAAATCTTCAACAATGTTGGCATTGAGAAAACACAAACTGAGTTGAAAATAATGCAAGGATTAAGAGCTGGAGGTACCACAACAACACCAGTGAATGGAAAAAAAAAGAAGAAAGTGAATGCAGCCAGCATGAATTAAATCTTGTTCCATCTCTTCTTCATGGATGTAAAATTCTAGGTTTCTGAGGTGTATAAAAGTAAAAAAAATACAAACTGGAAAATATTCACTCTATATGTGAATAAAAACAATGGATGCAATAGGAACTGAAGATATAAGAAATATAAGATGGATGAGAAGTCATTAGCTGCATGGATGAAAGTATACTCTGATGACACCAAAATGCACAAAGTCTGATAGATTTAAAGGAGTAACAGAAAAGACTTAAGTGCTACTGCTGAAGCTTGAAAGGTAAGAGGTAGATGATGCAAAATATGGACAGATTCAGTGTAAGAGTTGTAAAGATTCTAAGATTCATCAGCAGATTCTATTCAACAGATCTCTACAGACCATGCGCAATGGAAATGGTTTATGGATGAAGCTGGAGGAGGAACAGAGGTGCAAGTGTCACCGAAGAATCAATCGAGAATACAAAACTATCATATATGAAGACTAAACAAATGAGGAAGACCTAATTCAATTTGTCTCACCCAACATTAGTTGAGGCTACATAAAATTTTAGTTTTTCCAAATTCAATCAGTCAGCATGTTTAATTGCTGACTATCTGTTGTCTTATGTTATATCTTCCTGAGACCTTATGCACTCCTTCCACCCAGTGTACAGGGGTATGGAGTAAGGTTGATGGACAGATGAATATTTGGACAACTGTAATAACAAAAATCTTTTCTATGATAATGCAAAATTTCTCAAGTTCAAAATTCAAATACGAAGCAAACACCATTTTGCCTTTAAAATATAAAGTAATATTCAATAAATCAAAAAATAGCTTATGATATATTCTTTATAAAAAAGCAGCCCTGCAAAATGCAACAAATGCAAGCTCATACTACTCCCTGCATGAATATCTCTAGCATTCTTCTCTGAACAAAACTCTGGATGCACTCTAAACTGAACTGCAAACCCTACTCTATTACTACCCTGTCATTCCTACCTTCAGTGCCCCTCTAAAAAGAGCCCAACATAGTATTGCATAGAGGATTTTAAGACTTGAGTTATGAACCAGCCTACACAGGTCTTTCTATATATGGGTTACTATGGGTATATTCAGCTATATCACAGTACCTTATAAAGATTATCATAATGTGCCATTACTTTTTGACACTTTTGGCAATTTACAACACTGTGTTGGACAATCAGGGATAAGATGAAACAGGCATAGCAAATCCTACACTATCCTAGATTCAAGCTTTGAAGCCCAAGGCAACAGCACCAAACATACAGACTTACAACTTGAGTCAAGGATAGAAGATGATCTGGATTTATTTTCCTGTGCTTCTAACAGTGGTTCCAAAAGTGAAAGTGGTGGCAGGGTTGACTCTGGGCAGTAGGCAGCTCCAGGACCTTCAAGTGGAGACATTAATCAGGAGTATACAGGCAATATTAGGAACTCAGCAAAGATATGAAATTACCAAGCATCATCATACCATTGATAGATAATGTAGTGGAGAATGTGAGTGAATATAGATTTCAACAGTATATACAAGAATACGTGAAAAGAAAACAAAAAGATGATATAATCAAATGAGCATCTTCAAAGGCCTTAAAATACACTTTCTAGAGTTGTGAGGTCACATATCCTGTTGTAATCTGCCAGATGAAAGTCATTACAGGCCTTATGCAAAGATTTAGTATGATAATCTCATAAAAGTCAAATATGAAGTTAATCTGTACAGTAAGCATATCATGTTCCTTCATTCATGCGACATGTATAATCAAACACATGGAACTGGCAGATATTTAAACATGATATCAATTCATATTATGTCCCAGCTTCCATGAGACATATCACACAAAAATAGGTAATTTCATATAAATAATTACAAACTATGAAACAGATCTAAGCCAGAGTACAGTGATCTACACTAATTCACCCCAACTGCACAGACTGAGTGAAAAATGAGGTCCAATTCCTAATCATGTCCATTATGTACAACATTTGAGCATATACATTTATCTTTAACTTTTTGTCCCAGGTAACCCTTCAGTGCTTCCCAGCTGTTACAATATCTTAGAAATGTAAGCCTTTACTTTTGAGTCCCTAAATCCTGAAGATAACTCATCAGCAATATCATACATCCTCCTGGGTATATGTATTAGTATCAGAAGTTGTTTCAACAGTATTACACACCTGCTTGGGCAAGACATCTTTATCAGAAACCTTCTTTGAGAATTCATCCAAATGGGCCTTAGCTGTCTCTAAAACACTTGAGGTTTTGCCTCCAAATACTTTCAACAAGTATAAGCCGTGGCATTCCTTTAAGTCTGTGAACCAGCCTAAGGAGCAGTTGCACAGGATTGTTAGCCCTAATTTGTTAGAAATTAATACATTGGCTTGGGTCATGATTACACCATCATGCAAAGGAGCCTTCTTATTCCTACAAAGTTTTATTCATTCAAATAACAATTTGTCCAGATCACCACTCTTAGGCTAAGATGCATTCTTCAAAAACTTCAGCACTTCATAGTAAACATAATATTTCAATAGCTGAAACTTCCGATTTTTGAAGATGTAAACAGTGGAATATCTGAACATAAACACATCATTTAACTTGTCCACTGAAGCTCCTGTCTCTAATTTTCTTGCTAATTTGACAATATTTGCAATACTTATGAGAAAATAATTCATTGTGGCACTTCCACCAATCACAGGATCATCGGTTAGCTTTTTACACATCTTATGATCAACAAGAGGGTAAAAGTTCAAGTCAACAAATAATGAAAAATGGGATAAAAATTCATGTTAGCAAAGAGCAAGGGATGCACAAGCAAAGAAGGGGTTTGAGCTGAGACTGTACATATTGCACTGATTTGTCACACCTATATAATTTGGCTGCACCAGTAATCAATCTGGAGCATAAAAGAAGAAGAACAAACAAATTTCTTATTTGAAATTTCCTATTTTTACAGGAGTTTTTTTGGGTAGTTTTCATTAAGTTTTAGTCAAAAGTGTGCACCGTTAACCAGTCAAAGTCTGGGTATTCAGAATTTCTCTAAGTTAAGGAGAGTTCACTAGAAAGATTAATTTCTGCAACATACCTTCTGTGGAAGGTATTAAGAATATATGATGTGGGAGGCAAGTTGTTAGAAGCAGTGAAAAGTTTTTATCGAGGACGTAAGGCATGTGTACATGTAGAAAGAGAGGAAAGTGATTGGTCCTCAATGAATGTTGGTTTGCGGCAGGGGTGTGTGATGTCTCCATGGTTGTTTAATTTGTTTATGGATGGGGTTGTTAGGGAGGTGAATGCAAGAATTTTGGAAAGAGGGGCTAGTATGCAGTCTGTTGTGGATGAAAGAGCTTGGGAAATGAGTCAGTTGTTGTTCGCTGATGATACAGCGCTGGTGGCTGATTCGTGTGAGAAACTGCAGAAGCTGGTGACTGAGTTTGGTAAAGTGTGGGAAAGAAGAAAGCTGAGAGTAAATGTGAATAAGAGCAAGGTTATTAGGTACAGTAGGGTTGAGGGACAAGTCAACTGGGAGGTAAGTTTGGAGAAAAACTAGAGGAAGTGAAGTGTTTTAGATATCTGGGAGTGGATTTGGAAGCGGATGGAACCATGGAAGCGGAAGTGAATCATAGGGTGGGGGAGGGGGCGAAAGTTCTAGGAGCATTGAAGAATGTGTGGAAGTCGAGAACATTATCTCAGAAAGCAAAAATTGGTATGTTTGAAGGAATAGTGGTTCCAGCAATGTTATATGGTTGTGAGGCGTGGGCTATGGATAGAGTTGTGCAGAGGAGGGTGGATGTGCTGGAAATGAGATGTTTGAGGACAATATGTGGTGTGAGGTGGTGTGATCGAGTAAGTAATAATAGGGTAAGAAATGTCTGTGGTAATAAAAAGAGTGTGGTAGAGAGAGCAGAAGAGGGTGTTTTGAAATGGTTTGGTCACATGGAGAGAATGAGTGAGGAAAGATTGATAAAGAGGATATATGTGTCAGAGGTGGAGGGAACGAGGAGAAGTGGGAGACCAAATTGGAGGTGGAAAGATGGAGTGAAAAAGATTTTGAGTGATCGGGGCCTGAACATGCAGGAGGGTGAAAGGTGTGCAAGGATTAGAGTGAATTGGAACGATGTACACTGGGGTCGACGTGCTGTCAATAGATTGAACCAGGTAATGTGAAGTGTCTCGGGTAAACCATGGAAAGTTCTGTGGGGCCTGGATGTGGAAAGGGAGCTGTGGTTTCGGTGCATTATACATGACAGCTAGAGACTGAGTGTGAACGAATGTGGCCTTTGTTGTCTTTTCCTAGCACTACCTCGTACACATGCAGGGGGAGGGAATTGTTATTTCATGTGTGGCAGGGGTGGCGATGGGAATGAATAAAGGCAGATAGTATGAATTATGTACATGTGTATATGAGTATATGTCTGTGTGTGTATATATATGGATATGTGAGATGTGGAACAGAGAAGGGGGCCAAGTGAGGATGTTCCCTCAGGGGCTCGGTCCTCTGTTCTTGGCATTACCTCGCTAATGCGGGAAATAGCAAATAGTATGAATATATATATATATATATATATATTCATACTATTTGCTATTTCCCGCATTAGCGAGGTAATGCCAAGAACAGAGGACCGAGCCCCTGAGGGAACATCCTCACTTGGCCCCCTTCTCTGGTAAATTATATGGGAGGGTATTGATTGAGAGGGTGAAAGCATGTACAGAGCATCAGATTGGGGAAGAGCAGTGTGGTTTCAGAAGTGGTAGAGGATGTGTGGATCAGGTGTTTGCTTTGAAGAATGTATGTGAGAAATACTTAGAAAAGCAAATGGATTTGTATGTAGCATTTATGGATCTGGAGAAGGCATATGATAGAGTTGATAGAGATGCTCTGTGGAAGGTATTAAGAATATATGGTGTGGGAGGCAAGTTGTTAGAAGCAGTGAAAAGTTTTTATCGAGGATGTAAGGCATGTGTACGTGTAGGAAGAGAGGAAAGTGATTGGTTCTCAGTGAATGTAGGTTTGCGGCAGGGGTGTGTGATGTCTCCATGGTTGTTTAATTTGTTTATGGATGGGGTTGTTAGGGAGGTAAATGCAAGAGTTTTGGAAAGAGGGGCAAGTATGAAGTCTGTTGGGGATGAGAGAGCTTGGGAAGTGAGTCAGTTGTTGTTTGCTGATGATACAGCGCTGGTGGCTGATTCATGTGAGAAACTGCAGAAGCTGGTGACTGAGTTTGGTAAAGTGTGTGGAAGAAGAAAGTTAAGAGTAAATGTGAATAAGAGCAAGGTTATTAGGTACAGTAGGGTTGAGGGTCAAGTCAATTGGGAGGTGAGTTTGAATGGAGAAAAACTGGAGGAAGTGAAGTGTTTTAGATATCTGGGAGTGGATCTGGCAGCGGATGGAACCATGGAAGCGGAAGTGGATCATAGGGTGGGGGAGGGGGCGAAAATTCTGGGGGCCTTGAAGAATGTGTGGAAGTCGAGAACATTATCTCGGAAAGCAAAAATGGGTATGTTTGAAGGAATAGTGGTTCCAACAATGTTGTATGGTTGCGAGGCGTGGGCTATGGATAGAGTTGTGCGCAGGAGGATGGATGTGCTGGAAATGAGATGTTTGAGGACAATGTGTGGTGTGAGGTGGTTTGATCGAGTGAGTAACGTAAGGGTAAGAGAGATGTGTGGAAATAAAAAGAGCGTGGTTGAGAGAGCAGAAGAGGGTGTTTTGAAGTGGTTTGGGCACATGGAGAGAATGAGTGAGGAAAGATTGACCAAGAGGATATATGTGTCGGAGGTGGAGGGAACGAGGAGAAGAGGGAGACCAAATTGGAGGTGGAAAGATGGAGTGAAAAAGATTTTGTGTGATCGGGGCCTGAACATGCAGGAGGGTGAAAGGAGGGCAAGGAATAGAGTGAATTGGAGCGATGTGGTATACCGGGGTTGACGTGCTGTCAGTGGATTGAATCAGGGCATGTGAAGCGTCTGGGGTAAACCATGGAAAGCTGTGTAGGTATGTATATTTGCGTGTGTGGACGTATGTATATACATGTGTATGGGGGGGGGTTGGGCCATTTCTTTCGTCTGTTTCCTTGCGCTACCTCGCAAACGCGGGAGACAGCGACAAAGTATAAAAAAAAAAAAAAAAAAAAATATATATATTAAACAAATTAAACAACCATGGAGACATCACACACCCCTGCCCCAAACCTACATTCACTGAGAACCAATCACTTTCCTCTCTTCCTACACGTACACATGCCTTACATCCTCGATAAAAACTTTTCACTGCTTCTAACAACTTTCCTCCCACACCATATATTCTTAATACCTTCCACAGAGCATCTCTATCAACTCTATCATATGCCTTCTCCAGATCCATAAATGCTACATACAAATCCATTTGCTTTTCTAAGTATTTCTCACATACATTCTTCAAAGCAAACACCTGATCCACACATCCTCTACCACTTCTGAAACCACACTGCTCTTCCCCAATCTGATGCTCTGTACATGCCTTCACCCTCTCAATCAATACCCTCCCATATAATTTACCAGGAATACTCAACAAACTTATACCTCTGTAATTTGAGCACTCACTCTTATCCTCTTTGCCTTTGTACAATGGCACTATGCACGCATTCCGCCAATCCTCAGGCACCTCACCATGAGTCATACATACATTAAATAACCTTACCAATCAGTCAACAATACAGTCACCCCCTTTTTTAATAAATTCCACTGCAATACCATCCAAACCTGCTGCCTTGCCGGCTTTCATCTTCCGCAAAGCTTTCACTACCTCTTCTCTGTTTACCAAATCATTTTCCCTAACCCTCTCACTCTGCACACCACCTCGACCAAAACACCCTATATCTGCCACTCTATCATCAAACACATTCAACAAACCTTCAAAATACTCACTCCATCTCCTTCTCACATCACCACTACTTGTTATCACCTCCCCATTTGCGCCCTTCACTGAAGTTCCCATTTGCTCCCTTGTCTTACGCACTTTATTTACCTCCTTCCAGAACATCTTTTTATTCTCCCTAAAATTTAATGATACTCTCTCACCCCAACTCTCATTTGCCCTTTTTTTCACCTCTTGCACCTTTCTCTTGACCTCCTGTCTCTTTCTTTTATACATCTCCCACTCAACTGCATTTTTTCCCTGCAAAAATCGTCCAAATGCCTCTCTCTTCTCTTTCACTAATACTCTTACTTCTTCATCCCACCACTCACTACCCTTTCTAATCAACCCACCTCCCACTCTTCTCATGCCACAGGATTCTTTTGCGCAATCCATCACTGCTTCCCTAAATACATCCCATTCCTCCCCCACTCCCCTTGCTTCCATTGTTCTCACCTTTTTCCATTCTGTACTCAGTCTCTCCTGGTACTTCCTCACACAGGTCTCCTTCTCAAGCTCACTTACTCTCACCACCCTCTTCACCCCAACATTCACTCTTCTTTTCTGAAAACCCATACAAATCTTCACCTTAGCCTCCACAAGATAATGATCAGACATCCCTCCAGTTGCACCTCTCAGCACATTAACATCCAAAAGTCTCTCTTTCGCAGGCCTGTCAATTAACACGTAATCCAATAACGCTCTCTGGCCATCTCTCCTACTTACATAAGTATACTTATGTATATCTCGCTTATGGATGGGGTTGTTAGGGAGGTAAATGCAAGAGTTTTGGAAAGAGGGGCAAGTATGAAGTCTGTTGGGGATGAGAGAGCTTGGGAAGTGAGTCAGTTGTTGTTCGCTGATGATACAGAGCTGGTGGCTGATTCATGTGAGAAACTGCAGAAGCTGGTGACTGAGTTTGGTAAAGTGTGTGGAAGAAGAAAGTTAAGAGTAAATGTGAATAAGAGCAAGGTTATTAGGTACAGTAGGGTTGAGGGTCAAGTCAATTGGGAGGTGAGTTTGAATGGAGAAAAACTGGAGGAAGTGAAGTGTTTTAGATATCTGGGAGTGGATCTGGCAGCGGATGGAACCATGGAAGCGGAAGTGGATCATAGGGTGGGGGAGGGGGCGAAAATCCTGGGGGCCTTGAAGAATGTGTGGAAGTCGAGAACATTATCTCGGAAAGCAAAAATGGGTATGTTTGAAGGAATAGTGGTTCCAACAATGTTGTATGGTTGCGAGGCGTGGGCTATGGATAGAGTTGTGCGCAGGAGGATGGATGTGCTGGAAATGAGATGTTTGAGGACAATGTGTGGTGTGAGGTGGTTTGATCGAGTGAGTAACGTAAGGGTAAGAGAGATGTGTGGAAATAAAAAGAGCGTGGTTGAGAGAGCAGAAGAGGGTGTTTTGAAGTGGTTTGGGCACATGGAGAGAATGAGTGAGGAAAGATTGACCAAGAGGATATATGTGTCGGAGGTGGAGGGAACGAGGAGAAGAGGGAGACCAAATTGGAGGTGGAAAGATGGAGTGAAAAAGATTTTGTGTGATCGGGGCCTGAACATGCAGGAGGGTGAAAGGAGGGCAAGGAATAGAGTGAATTGGAGCGATGTGGTATACCGGGGTTGACGTGCTGTCAGTGGAGTGAATCAAGGCATGTGAAGCGTCTGGGGTAAACCATGGAAAGCTGTGTAGGTATGTATATTTGCGTGTGTGGACGTATGTATATACATGTGTATGGGGGGGGTTGGGCCATTTCTTTCGTCTGTTTCCTTGCGCTACCTCGCAAACGCGGGAGACAGCGACAAAGTATAAAAAAAAAAAATATATATATATATATATATACACACACACACACACATACATATAAATACATATGAAAAATGTAAGAAACAATTTAGAAAACTGAAACTTCTAGCTTGAAATGAAAAGAAAAAAATGAATGTCACATAATGGTTCAACCTCTGGCTATGGAAAAAGGAAATGTTTAATTTATTTACACAAAAGTCAATAGTAGTTCTCATCAATTTAACCACTGTATCAATAAGCTTCAATGTCTAAGCTACATTTTTTCCAATTTCACTATTTTCTTGTCAAAGCACCATGTATGAAAACTATCATTCCAGTAACACAACTATATGTGTAGGTGTGTGTGTGTGTGTGTGTGTGTGTGTGTGTGTGTGTGTATATATATATATATATGTATATTATCCCTGGGGATAGGGGTGAAAGAATACTTCCCACGCATTCCTCGCGTGTCGTAGAAAGCGACTAGAGGGGACGGGAGCGGGGGGCCAGAAATCCTCCCCTCCTTGTATTTTTTTAACTTTCTAAAATGGGAAACAGAAGAAGGAGTCACGCGGGGAGTGCTCATACTCCTCAGAGGCTCAGATTGGGGTGCCTAAATGTGTGTGGATGTAACCAAGATGTGAAAAAAGGAGAGATACGTAGTATGTTTGAGGAAAGGAACCTGGATGTTTTGGCTCTGAGTGAAACGAAGCTCAAGGGTGAAGGGGAAGAGTGGTTTGGGAATGTCTTGGGAGTAAAGTCAGGGGTTAGTGAGAGGACAAGAGCAAGGGAAGGAGTAGCAGTACTCCTGAAACAGGAGTTGTGGGAGTACGTGATAGAATGTAAGAAAGTAAATTCCCGATTAATATGGGTAAAACTGAAAGTTGATGGAGAGAGATGGGTGATTATTGGTGCATATGCACCTGGGCATGAGAAGAAAGATCATGAGAGGCAAGTGTTTTGGGAGCAGCTGAATGAGTGTGTTAGTGGTTTTGATGCACGAGACCGGGTTATAGTGATGGGTGATTTGAATGCAAAGGTGAGTAATGTGGCAGTTGAGGGAATAATTGGTGTACATGGGGTGTTCAGTGTTGTAAATGGAAATGGTGAAGAGCTTATAGATTTATGTGCTGAAAAAGGACTGATGATTGGGAATACCTGGTTTAAAAAGCGAGATATATATAAGTATACTTATGTAAGTAGGAGAGATGGCCAGAGAGCGTTGTTGGATTACGTGTTAATTGACAGGCGCGCGAAAGAGAGACTTTTGGATGTTAATGTGCTGAGAGGTGCAACTGGAGGGATGTCTGATCATTATCTTGTGGAGGCTAAGATTAAGATTTGTATGGGTTTTCAGAAAAGAAGAGTGAATGTTGGGGTGAAGAGGGTGGTGAGAGTATGTGAGCTTGGGAAGGAGACTTGTGTGAGGAAGTACCAGGAGAGACTGAGTACAGAATGGAAAAAGGTGAGAACAATGGAAGTAAGGGGAGTGGGGGAGGAATAGGATGTATTTAGGGAATCAGTGATGGATTGCGCAAAAGATGCTTGTGGCATGAGAAGAGTGGGAGGTGGGTTGATTAGAAAGGGTAGTGAGTGGTGGGATGAAGAAGTAAGAGTATTAGTGAAAGAGAAGAGAGAGGCATTTGGACGATTTTTGCAGGGAAAAAATGCAGTTGAGTGGGAGACGTATAAAAGAAAGAGACAGGAGGTCAAGAGAAAGGTGCAAGAGGTGAAAAAAAAGGGCAAATGAGAGTTGGGGTGAGAGAGTATCATTAAATTTTAGGGAGAATAAAAAGATGTTCTGGAAGGAGGTAAATAAAGTGCGCAAGACAAGGGAGCAAATGGGAACTTCAGTGAAGGGCGCAAATGGGGAGGTGATAACAAGTAGTGGTGATGTGAGAAGGAGATGGAGTGAGTATTTTGAAGGTTTGTTGAATGTGTTTGATGATAGAATGGCAGATATAGGGTGTTTTTGGTCGATATGGTGTGCAAAGTGAGAGGGTTAGGGAAAATGATTTGGTAAACAGAGAAGAGGTAGTAAAAGCTTTGCGGAAGATGAAAGCCGGCAAGGCAGCAGGTTTGGATGGTACTGCAGTGGAATTTTTTAAAAAAGGGGGTGACTGTATTGTTGACTGGTTGGTAAGGTTATTTAATGTATGTATGACTCACGGTGAGGTGCCTGAGGATTGGCGGAATGCGTGCACAGTGCCATTGTACAAAGGCAAAGGGGATAAGAGTGAGTGCTCAAATTACAGAGATATAAGTTTGTTGAGTATTCCCGGTAAATTATATGGGAGGGTATTGATTGAGAGGGTGAAGGCATGTACAGAGCATCAGATTGGGGAAGAGCAGTGTGGTTTCAGAAGTGGTAGAGGATGTGTGGATCAGGTGTTTGCTTTGAAGAATGTATGTGAGAAATACTTAGAAAAGCAAATGGATTTGTATGTAGCATTTATGGATCTGGAGAAGGCATATGATAGAGTTGATAGAGATGCTCTGTGGAAGGTATTAAGAATATATTTTATCGAAAAGTGATTGGTTCTCAGTGAATGTAGGTTTGCGGCAGGGGTGTGTGATGTCTCCATGGTTGTATAATTTGTTTATGGATGGGGTTGTTAGGGAGGTGAATGCAAGAGTTTTGGAAAGAGGGGCAAGTATGAAGTCTGTTGGGGATGAGAGAGCTTGGGAAGTGAGTCAGTTGTTGTTCGCTGATGATACAGCGCTGGTGGCTGATTCATGTGAGAAACTGCAGAAGCTGGTGACTGAGTTTGGTAAAGTGTGTGAAAGAAGAAAGTTAAGAGTAAATGTGAATAAGAGCAAGGTTATTAGGTACAGTAGGGTTGAGGGTCAAGTCAATTGGGAGGTGAGTTTGAATGGAGAAAAACTGGAGGAAGTGAAGTGTTTTAGATATCTGGGAGTGGATCTGGCAGCGGATGGAACCATGGAAGCGGAAGTGGATCATAGGGTGGGGGAGGGGGCGAAAATTCTGGGAGCCTTGAAGAATGTGTGGAAGTCGAGAACATTATCTCGGAAAGCAAAAATGGGTATGTTTGAAGGAATAGTGGTTCCAACAATGTTGTATGGTTGCGAGGCGTGGGCTATGGATAGAGTTGTGCGCAGGAGGATGGATGTGCTGGAAATGAGATGTTTGAGGACAATGTGTGGTGTGAGGTGGTTTGATCGAGTAAGTAACGTAAGGGTAAGAGAGATGTGTGGAAATAAAAAGAGCGTGGTTGAGAGAGCAGAAGAGGGTGTTTTGAAGTGGTTTGGGCACATGGAGAGAATGAGTGAGGAAAGATTGACCAAGAGGATATATGTGTCGGAGGTGGAGGGAACGAGGAGAAGAGGGAGACCAAATTGGAGGTGGAAAGATGGAGTGAAAAAGATTTTGTGTGATCGGGGCCTGAACATGCAGGAGGGTGAAAGGAGGGCAAGGAATAGAGTGAATTGGAGTGATGTGGTATACCGGGGTTGACGTGCTGTCAGTGGATTGAATCAAGGCTTGTGAAGCGTCTGGGGTAAACCATGGAAAACTGTGTAGGTATGTATATTTGCGTGTGTGGACGTATGTATATACATGTGTATGGGGGGGATTGGGCCATTTCTTTCGTCTGTTTCCTTGCGCTACCTCGCAAACGCGGGAGACAGCGACAAAGTATAATAAAATAAATAAAATATAATATATATATATATATTATCCCTGGGGATAGGGGATTAAGAGTACTTCCCACGTATTCCCTGCGTGTCGTAGAAGGCGACTAAAAGGGGAGGGAGCGGGGGGCTGGAAATCCTCCCCTCTCGTTTTTTTTTTTTTTAATTTTCCAAAAGAAGGAACAGAGAATTGGGCCAGGTGAGGGTATTCCCTCAAAGGCCCAGTCCTCTGTTCTTAACGCTACGTCGCTAATGCGGGAAATGGCGAATAGTTTGAAAGAAAGAAAGAAAAATATATATATATATATATATATATATATATATATATATATATATATATATATATATATATATATATATATATTTTTTTTTTTTTTTTTATACCTCGTCGCTGTCTCCCGCGGTTGCGAGGTAGCACAAGGAAACAGACGAAAGAAATGGCCCAAACCCCCCCCATACACATGTACATACACACGTCCACACACGCAAAATACATACCTACACAGCTTTCCATGGTTTACCCCGGACGCTTCACATGCCTTGATATATATATATATATATATATATATATATATATATATATATATATATATATATATATATACATATAGTGGAGTGGGGGAGGAATGGGATGTATTTAGGGAATCAGTGATGGATTGCGCAAAAGATGCTTGTGGCATGAGAAGAGTGGGAGGTGGGTTGATTAGAAAGGGTAGTGAGTGGTGGGATGAAGAAGTAAAAGTATTAGTGAAAGAGAAGAGAGAGGCATTTGGACGATTTTTGCAGGGAAAAAATGCAGTTGAGTGGGAGATGTATAAAAGAAAGAGACAGGAGGTCAAGAGAAAGGTGCAAGAGGTGAAAAAAAGGGCAAATGAGAGTTGGGGTGAGAGAGTATCATTAAATTTTAGGGAGAATAAAAAGATGTTCTGGAAGGAGGTAAATAAAGTGCGTAAGACAAGGGAGCAAAGGGGAACTTCAGTGAAGGGCGCAAATGGGGAGGTGATAACAAGTAGTGGTGATGTGAGAGGGAGATGGAGTGAGTATTTTGAAGGTTTGTTGAATGTGTTTGATGATAGAGTGGCAGATATAGGGTGTTTTGGTCGAGGTGGTGTGCAAAGTGAGAGGGTTAGGGAAAATGATTTGGTAAACAGAGAAGAGGTAGTGAAAGCTTTGCGGAAGATGAAAGCCGGCAAGGCAGCAGGTTTGGATGGTATTGCAGTGGAAATTATTAAAAAAGGGGGTGACTGTATTGTTGACTGGTTGGTAAGGTTATTCAATGTATGTATGACTCATGGTGAGGTGCCTGAGGATTGGCGGAATGCGTGCATAGTGCCATTGTACAAAGGCAAAGGGGATAAGAGTGAGTGCTCAAATTACAGAGGTATAAGTTTGTTGAGTATTCCTGGTAAATTATATGGGAGGGTATTGATTGAGAGGGTGAAGGCATGTACAGAGCATCAGATTGGGGAAGAGCAGTGTGGTTTCAGAAGTGGTAGAGGATGTGTGGATCAGGTGTTTGCTTTGAAGAATGTATGTGAGAAATACTTAGAAAAGCAAATGGATTTGTATGTAGCATTTATGGATCTGGAGAAGGCATATGATAGAGTTGATAGAGATGCTCTGTGGAAGGTATTAAGAATATATGGTGTGGGAGGAAAGTTGTTAGAAGCAGTGAACAGTTTTTATCGAGGATGTAAGGCATGTGTACGTGTAGGAAGAGAGGAAAGTGATTGGTTCTCAGTGAATGTAGGTTTGCAGCAGGGGTGTGTGATGTCTCCATGGTTGTTTAATTTGTTTATGGATGGGGTTGTTAGGGAGGTAAATGCAAGAGTTTTGGAAAGAGGGGCAAGTATGAAGTCTGTTGGGGATGAGAGAGCTTGGGAAGTGAGTCAGTTGTTGTTCGCTGATGATACAGCGCTGGTGGCTGATTCATGTGAGAAACTGCAGAAGCTGGTGACTGAGTTTGGTAAAGTGTGTGGAAGAAGAAAGTTAAGAGTAAATGTGAATAAGAGCAAGGTTATTAGGTACAGTAGGGTTGAGGGTCAAGTCAATTGGGAGGTGAGTTTGAATGGAGAAAAACTGGAGGAAGTGAAGTGTTTTAGATATCTGGGAGTGGATCTGGCAGCGGATGGAACCATGGAAGCGGAAGTGGATCATAGGGTGGGGGAGGGGGCAAAAATTCTGGGGGCCTTGAAGAATGTGTGGAAGTCGAGAACATTATCTCGGAAAGCAAAAATGGGTATGTTTGAAGGAATAGTGGTTCCAACAATGTTGTATGGTTGCGAGGCGTGGGCTATGGATAGAGTTGTGCGCAGGAGGATGGATGTGCTGGAAATGAGATGTTTGAGGACAATGTGTGGTGTGAGGTGGTTTGATCGAGTGAGTAACGTAAGGGTAAGAGAGATGTGTGGAAATAAAAAGAGCGTGGTTGAGAGAGCAGAAGAGGGTGTTTTGAAGTGGTTTGGGCACATGGAGAGAATGAGTGAGGAAAGATTGACCAAGAGGATATATGTGTCGGAGGTGGAGGGAACGAGGAGAAGAGGGAGACCAAATTGGAGGTGGAAAGATGGAGTGAAAAAGATTTTGTGTGATCGGGGCCTGAACATGCAGGAGGGTGAAAGGAGGGCAAGGAATAGAGTGAATTGGAGCGATGTGGTATACCGGGGTTGACGTGCTGTCAGTGGATTGAATCAAGGCATGTGAAGCGTCTGGGGTAAACCATGGAAAGCTGTGTAGGTATGTATATTTGCGTGTGTGGACGTATGTATATACATGTGTATGGGGGGGTTGGGCCATTTCTTTCGTCTGTTTCCTTGCGCTACCTCGCAAACGCGGGAGACAGCGACAAAGTATAAAAAAAAAAAATATATATATATATATATTATCCCTGGGGATAGGGGATTAAGAATACTTCCCACGTATTCCCTGCGTGTCGTAGAAGGCGACTAAAAGGGGAGGGAGCTGGGGGCTGGAAATCCTCCCCTCTCTTTTTTTTTTTTAATTTTCCAAAAGAAGGAACAAAGGGGGCCAGGTGAGGATATTCCAAAAAAAGGCCCAGTCCTCTGTTCTTAACGCTACCTCACTAACGCGGGAAATGGCAAATAGTTTAAAAGAAAAAAAAATGTTGAGATGTATAGGCATGTATATTTGCGTGTGTGCACGTGTATGTATATACATGTGTATGTGGGTGGGTTGGGCCATTCTTTCGTCTGTTTCCTTGTGCTACCTCGCTAATGCGGGAGACAGTGACGTATTCCCTGCGTGTCGTAGAAGGCAACTAAAAAGGAAGGGAGCGGGGTGCTGGAAATCCTCCCCTCTCGTTTTTTTTTAATTTTCCAAAAGAAGGAACAGAGGAGGGGGCCAGGTGAGGATATTCCCTCAAAGGTCCAGTCCTCTGTTCTTAATGCTACCTCGCTAATGCGGGAAATGGCGAATAGTATGAAAGAAAAAATAAATAAATAAATAATTAAATTACAGTTTTTGGGTTCCTGGATTTGGAATTATCTTTCATCATTTTGTATGAAGCTTGGCAAAAACAACAGGCTTTTCAAAATAAGTAGTAGTAAGTAGTTTCCTAATTGAACAGAAGGTATGGAATTGCACTTCTAACTGTCAGATACTATAATTTCCTTAGATGTGAGTCAACAAGCTTCTGCAGCTTTGATCATATTTTTGTGCAGTAAGATAAGTTTAATGAAAGAATGATGCAAAATATTACAAGCATATCAGACATCTGCTGAAAGTTTTTGAGATAGAGTAAGGATTTTCTTTAAGCAACCCTACTGTATGGCAAAACAAAGATGTCAATAACCTTAGAGAGTTAAGCTTTTTATCTTGCAAACATCATACTGTATGACTGTGCCCACTGTGAACCCATCAGATGTGGCACTTATTTTTCATAAAGTTTTCCAGCATCTTTCTCCAACCATTTTCAAGTCTTGATATTTAGTGTTACTGTTTCTTAAAACTGGCATATGATACAAGTACACCACTGATTTTCTGGCAAATGATGGTTTGGCACTTCCTTTAGTCTGGACAAAATTACGTGATGGAACTTGAAATTACCGCGGCCAACAGACTAGTTTACTGGGTGGCCACAGGTGGCATTGTGTGAAGGGCATGTTTCTTTACATTCTTTACACTGCACTTGTTGGTGATGATACTGCAATTCTGTGGGATTCTTAGCTTATTTTGTTTAAATCTAACCCTAGCTATGCTTCTAAGACATATGAAAGTCAGTCTTGGTGTCAAACGTAAACACCAGTCCATATTGATCCAAGATAAAGTAGAACTGTTGAAAAAAATGGACCGTGGTGTTCGGTGCATAAGCTGTGTGACATCAACAGTATTGGCTCATCAATTGTTTATGATATAAAGAAACAAAGGGAGAAAATATTGAAATTCTATGCAGACAGCAATTCCAAGAAGCAAATGACAATTAGAAAAACTATGAAAGATGGTAAGAGTACTGAGCACGATTGAGTGATGATGGAATGGTTTTGACAGCATCGAAGTGATGGAGTGGACTTGTCAGGTAGCATGATAATGGACCAGGCTAAGTTGTTCCATAAAGAACTTAAATTACAACATGAGCGTGACTGCGGTGAAGGATGGATTCAAAGATTCAAGATGCGTCATGGAATTTCCATGAATAAAGTGTGCGGAGAAAAGCAGTCTGCAAACCACGAAGGAGTTGCGGAGTATATGGACGAATTTACAAAACTCGTAGCTGATGAGCACCTCAGTCCTGAGTATGTGTATACTGTATTTCATTTATCTATTTAATTTGTATGGTTGCGAGGCGTGGGCTATGGATACTGTTGTGCGCAGGAGGGTGGATGTGCTGGAAATGAGATGTTTGAGGACAATATGTGGTGTGAGGTGGTTTGATCGAGTAAGTAATGTAAGGGTAAGAGAGATGTGTGGAAATAAAAAGAGCGTGGTTGAGATAGCAGAAGAGGGTGTTTTGAAATGGTTTGGTCACATGGAGAGAATGAGTGAGGAAAGATTGACCAAGAGGATATATGTGTCGGAGGTGGAGGGAACGAGGAGAAGTGGGAGACCAAATTGGAGGTGGAAAGATGGAGTGAAAAAGATTTTGAGTGATCGGGGCCTGAACATGCAGGAGGGTGAAAGGCAGGCAAGGAATAGAGTGAATTGGATTGATGTGGTATACTGGGGTCGACGTGCTGTCAATGGATTGAACCAGGGAATGCGAAGCGTCTGGGGTAAACCATGGAAAGTTGTGTGGGGCCTGGATGAGGAAAGGGAGTGGTGGTTTCAGGCATTATTACATGACAGATAGAGACTGAGTGTGAACGAATGGGGCCTTTGATGTCTTTTCCAAGCGCTACCTCGCACACATGAGGGTGGAGGGGGATGTTATTCCATGTGTGGCGAGGTGGCGATGGGAATAAATAAAGGCAGACAGTCTGAATTATGTACATGTGTATATATGTATATGTCTGTGTGTGTATATATATGTGTACACTGAGATGTATAGGTATGTATATTTGCGTGTGTTGACGTGTATGTATAGACATGTGTATGGGGGTGGGTTGGGCCATTTCTTTTCGTCTGTTTCCTTGCGCTACCTCGCAAACACGGGAGACAGCGACAAAGCAAAATGAAAAAAAAAAAATTTAATTTACATTTCATATTTGTTGAATTTAAATTTCTAGCAGTCCATGGTATACTTTAGACACATAGGAGATGTAAAATTAGTGGGCTAGAGGTGTGTTGATGAATTATTATTACGTGACCACGGGTGGTCCGGCAAAATGGTTAATTCAGCATGGCTTTGGAAACAATAGTGCTGGAAAATCGGTGGTGTACTTGTAGCAGGGAAAAAATACGATGAATTATTAAAACTAAGTATTCATGATGCCTGCAGAATGGTATCAACTTCCAAAGTGGAACAAACTATTAAGGGCACATAAAATAGGGGCAGGAGCATTAGAAAGAAAGTAGCCAGTAAGAACATTACATAGAAGCCTCTGCAAAGACTTTGCTAAAGTTACCTTCTGCCAGTGGTCTGTTAAGGGTAAGGCTCTAAAGGCTAAGAAGTGGCATTGGAGTTACTGGTTATGGAGACTCTACTGCCATAGCCACCCCCTTGAGGGAGTTCCGGTTGAGAGAAAGCATCAGAGATTCAGAGAGATAGATAGAAAATAGAGGCCAGACCTAAAAGGATGCTAAACAGCTCCATGCTGCCAATTCATAAGCAGTCATCAAAAACACAATATATCATTATGATATACAATTATATATGGATTATAATATATAAAATACACTCATAAATGAACTGTATTGGGCATGAAAAAAATGCAATCAGATACTAAGTAGCCACTCACTGCCAACTCAAAATCACACACCAACAGTACTGGACTTTATCAGTACATATCTTTATCTATGCATTACAATCCAACACATGCACTTACAGGGCATATTTTGACATAATGATCATGTCAATAAGGTCCCTGAATAATGGTAAAAACAATGTAGAAAGAGAAAAGAGAGAATCAGTGTGTGGATGATGGAGGTCAGCCAAGTGAGTCACTGTTTCTGTGTGAAGTTAAGTCATCCACAGCTTTAGCAACACATTCTGGGACCTTGGCACCATCACCTGTTTGGGGTGGTCAACAAACTGCATATGATGTACAAATCTTTTTTTGATTGCTGTGGACTTCTGTTGCATTTCACAGTGAAAAAAAAATTGTGTTTACAACTTTCATCATAAATCACAATCAAAGGGTTATTCTAAAAAGAATACATCTATAAGACTTTGCTGTTCCTTTGAGGAGAAAGACTGACTGCCAGAGGCAGAGGTGTCTTTTCAAGGCCATCAAGTCAGGTCTTCAGGCTGCTTACCCTTGAAAAAACTCCTTGCCACTTGGTAATTGACAGAACTTCTGAGCTGTTTGGAAGTCTAATGTTAAAAATATGTTTGGGGTAAAGATGGAATTTTCAGTAAAAAATCTAGGAATATACTTAAGAGATGATAGGCAGACATCACCGAGCCTTCAGAATAATCAGTTTTTAGGAATAGTATTCTTCTGCTCTAAAAAGAAAAGTGAATCAAACAGGAAAAGAATGATTTTGGATCTGTCTTTTCTAAACATCCAGACACTGAAACACATGTTCAAGAAAGCCACTTTACAGATTTTCCATAAGACTATATCCTTAAACAACTGGACAATCATCCTAGATTCAAAGAATGACTACCGGCATATAACAATACACCCTAAAAAGACATGATTTTTGGTAATGAAACTGGTATGTAGAATTGGCAGTTCAAGGTGATGCTACTTGGTTTCTGTGGAGTCCTACAAGTTTTTTCCACAGTAATTTTGGCCCTACTCCCAACCCTATTGTCCTCTAAAAGGTCTGCTCGTTTTTTTTTTATCTATTTTTGAAGACTAACTTCAAAGGACAAATGTGATACACATGGGCTTCAAGTCCTAAACACCTTTCTAAAAAGGGTTTTAGCATAAACCTAGACAAAACAAGTCCTAGCAACAAGTTTACTTGGCAGGGACCCGAGAAACATATAATAAGCACTTTTTGTTTTTCTGGGAACAAAGCTTAAGACTCAGCAAGTGAAAACCTTGGTGTCACAAAATCAACAGGAGCAAACTTTGGAGAAGTTCAAGTTTACTGCCTGGGGCAATAACATGGCCAGGCTGCAGACAAAGAGGTCATCTCCTGGGTAAACAAAGTCTCTCCTGAAGAATGCTGAGATCCCCAAAAGCACTTTACCAAAAATTTCTCAGATCCTTTGGAGATCTCTAGCAACAATTGTGGCAGACTGGACAGAAGCACTGAATCAAGGATAGAACTTCTATTTTCAAAGGATCATGAAGTGCAAGCCCTCAAGTGGGTATCCAAAGGTCCATCTATATCAGCAAATAAGAGCTGTTGATCCCATAGTTTTTCGTCATCTCCAACATCCTGTTTCTGGGGTGTGTCAATCGATTTCTGATGGACATCATTCCAACTGTCTACTGCCTTATGAACAAAGCTCTTGCAAATCCCAAACTCTCTTAGGAGTTAGTGGAAAACATCTTCACCCTGGATATATCAAAGTCCTTTCTCTTCAAGCTTTTCATTTCCAAGGAGGATGCAGTGTTTAGAAGATGCCCTGTCAAGGTCTGACACAATCATCATTTCTATTTCATCATACTTAGTCGCTGTCTCCTGGATTAGCGAGGTAGCGCAAGGAAACAGATGAAAGAATGGCCCAACCCACCCACATACACATGTATATACATGAATGCCCACACACGCACATATACGTACCTATACATTTCAAGGTATACATACACATACATATATACATACACTTGCTACCTTCATCCTAACCTAACCTAACTTTACCAACCAGTCAAAAACAGTCACCCCCTTTCTTAATAAATTCCACTGCAATACCATCCAATCCTGCTGCCTTGCCGGCTTTCATCTTCCGCAAAGCTTTCACTACCACTTCTCTGTTTACCAAACCATTCTTCCTGACCCTCCCACTTCGCACACCACATCAACCAAAACATCCTATTTCTGTCATTTTGTCATCAAACATATTCAACAAACCTTCAAAATACTCACTCCATCTTCTCACTTCATCAATACTTGTTATTACCTCCCCATTAGCCCCTTCACCAATGTTCCCATTTGTTCTCTTGTATTACACACTTTATTTACCTCCTTCCAAAATATCTTTTCTTCCTCCCTAATATCAAATGATACTCTCTCACCCCAACTCTCATTCGCCCTCTTTTTCACCTCTTGCACCTTTCTCTTGACCTCCTGCCTTTTTCTTTTATACATTTCCCAGTCATTTGCAGAGACAATATCAACAGAAATAATGTTAGGAATGGATGCTTTCAAATGGGTCCATTCCTTGAAAGGAGTGCTCCAGGTGGATTTCTTTGCTACTAGAACCAATGTGTTACTAATAATATATGTCTCTCCAGTTTTGGTCATGAATACTTGGATTAAGTTTATTGGAACCAGCTTTATAACCCCAGTACATCCTGGAAATGTTGTTCTCAAATTAGCAGGTTTTCAGTGCTTATTATTACCCAAGTGGGGCAAGCAAACCTGGTGCCAGAAATGCCTTCAGCTGTGCCATGCTACTCTTTGATACCTCAGGCTCTTTTAAGCCACCTCATGTTTTCCTGGGCTGTGGAATTTTTACATATGGATTTTCTCAAACATTTCTACTTTTAGGGGTTTAGAGAACCCCTATCAGATGGATGACCTTCAACACAGAATTTGCCATTTTACTTAAAGACAGTGCCAAGTGGTCTGGAAAGCCTTTAAGTCCTTCCTTGAAGAGCTTGACTTCTCAGACATATCTGAAGCCTTCTGTTTTGAATTATTCTCATGCCTTTGTCATGGCAGAATAATGCTAGTAACACTAGTGCCTCTTAAAAGAATGCCCTTCAAGAACTCCCATCATATGGTTTTGGTACTGTATTTACTCATAAGTCATATATTTTTTCACAAAAAAAATTGCAACAGTAGGGGGTGACTTCAGAGTGTCCTTTACTGCCATCAACTTATCAGAGTCATCTCTATCACCACCACCTCACCACATTCACCTCTACCACCACCATCTCTGCCACTTCCACCCCACCATTCATCACCACCAATACCACATCACCTTAGTCACCACCATCAAAACCATTCACATATCAGGGTTACATGATAAGGCAAGTTAAGAACTTGAAGACTTTGTGTCTGAGATAATCACTTCATTTTGCATAAAGAGGTGCAATACAAATATAGGGTTAAAGACTGAAGGAAAAAAAAAATAAACTGCATTACACTACCAAACATACGCAGAACAAACTCAATGTGATATCATATCCAAAACAAACTTCCCAGAAAAGGTGGTGATAAGGGCTTAAAATGGTGGTGGAAGAGGTTGGGTTGAGTGAGTAATAGAGAAGGGCAATAGGGTGTTCTATGTCTTCCAATGAATTATTTGATTTCTAAAGGGTGCAGAGTAGTTTTCCTAGGCCAAATGAAAAAATTACCAATTTTAGCACTACAGCATGTGTATTTTTCTCTCTTTGAAGCTCCCAGAGGCAATGGAAGCATCTGTAAACTTTAGAAAAACTAAGTATGAAACATGAAACTTTTAATTAAGATGTTAGAAAAGTGTTAGAGTAGTGGATGGCACATGCTGAGCAATAAAACTGCTGATGCTGACAGCATACAAAGGTTTATAAAGTGGTACAACAGCAAATCTCAGAAGACAGGGTTCAAAGAATGAAAAGGTCTCTAACTTTAACGCAAAAAATAACTGAAAATAGACAAATATACATAAACAAACTGAAAGCAATCACAGAGATGGACAGAGAAACAGACATTGCTGACTGTCAACAGACTAAGTAAATTTCTAATAACTTAAAAGAAACTGCAAAAAGAGCTCTTTATGATCTTATCAAAGAAGTGAAAGTTTGAAGAATAAAAAATTTAACATTTACACCTAGCTTTCACTTTATGTGGGATCACTTTTTATGTAGTCAAAATTCACTACTATGTGGGTGTGTGTGGTAAAAAGTGCACCCAAACTCCCATCTTCCTCTGTATATTTTTTCTATCTATCTAAACTTCTAACAACTGTTCCCTTTGGGAACTCCCTCAAGGGAGTAGTCATGTCAAAAGATTCTCCATAACTGGTGAATTCTAATGCTGCACTTTAGCCTCTACTGCCTCATCCTTAACAAGCCATTGGCAGAGGGGAACTTTAGCAAAGTGCTCATAGGGGCTCCTACCTAATGTTCCTTCCAATTACTTCTACTTAAAGTGTAACCTAATGTTCCAACCTATTACTTCTACCTAATGCTCCCATCTAATGTTCCTATCTACTACTTCCTTCTGATAATCCTGTCTAATGTTCTTACCTGCTACTTACATCTATTGCACCTACTGTTTTGTTAAATGGCAGGTCTAGCCCATAGCGAGGAATAAGTTGGGAGAGATGTGTTGTTAAGTGTTATAAGTGATAAGTAGAGATTGCATATTTGTGGACAGAAAGCCAGCAGTCCACCTATGGGTGAGGCAGAAAAAAAACACATTTAAACAAGTCAGAGGAGTGCAGCTTGACAACCACTAAAGTGCTGGCCCACTATGTTGTTATCACTAACCCTCCCAATACCCAGGTAGATAGTAGCAGTAATATACCTCCCTGATCAGTGGACACCTACGTTCATTGTATGTGACTTTGCAGAACACAACCCCCACATAAAGCAAAAGCAAAGGATGGGTGTATCCATATATATATTCTGTCAACACTAACATCACTAGCAGAGGCATGATATATAATGTATCACCTGTTTATATTAAGGAATACATACAAAAGGAGTCACAAGATATATAATGTATCACCTGTTTATATTAAGGAATACATACAAAAGGAGTCTATCTGGTTATATTATTCACATCATCTCCATCATGGGTCGTTTTTGTGTTTCTACTACTTGTATTCACATGTGTTCTCTGACTATTTATTACGAATGAGTTGTAAATATGTTCCTCCACATTATATTTTCAATAATGGAACTGCGCCACATTATGTTTTCTAACAGAGAGATAGATAGACAAATAATAAGGCTAAGCAGTATACTTACAAAGATTTATCATCAATCATTTCATATTAACAGTCCAAAATTTTATGCACATTATTTTCTTATTCATATTTGTCAGCTATTTTTCTTAAAGTAAGGTTGCACAGGGAAAAGACAAAGTCCACATTCACATACACACAGAGGAGATTCTGCTGTCTTTTCATTTGTCATATACATAAATTATTGTTAATTACTATATCTGACAAAACTTTAACAGACTTCTCAGATTTCTTATCCACCTGTCTATCTCTTTGTTAGAATTCATAAAGTCAAGAAAATACACTCCAGAAAATATCATGTGGAGGAGTCTTAGAGATATGGGATTGTATGTAGTCTGTGGGGAATAAGAGAGCCTTGGAAATGAAACATTTGCTGTTTGTTGATGATACAGCACTGGTGGCAGATTTGAATGAGAAATAGCATAAGTTGACTCAGTTTGGAAGAATGTGTGAAAGGAGGAAAATGGGAGTAAATATAAATAAAAGCAAGGTTATTAGGTTTAGCAGGGTTGAGAAACAGGTTAGCTGGGGTGTGTTTGAATGGAGAAAACCAGGTGGAAGTGTAATGTGTTAGATACTGGGGAGCGAACATGGCAGCCGATGGAACCATGGAAATGGAAGTGAGTCATATGTGGGTGAGGGGTGAAAGTTCTGGGACTGCTGAAGAATAAGTGGAAGGAGAAAACATTATCTGGAAGGGCAAAAATGGTATGTTTGAGGGTAGAGTAGTAATTTAGAATGGAGCTATGAAATGTAATTCAGCATGGAAACAGAAGGTTGTGCCTGAGGATTCTGTGAAAGTTATTGCTGTTCCTCTGTTCTCTAGACACAAGCAAGGCTTATGGTCCTGATGGCAACCATCCCCATGTGCTGAAAGAGTGTGCCTCTGAACTTAAACCTGTGTTTGTTCATTTGTTCTGTTTCTGTTCTAATGCCTCTAACTATCATCCTGTTGCTTTAACATTTATCATTTCCAAAGTATCTGAATCCCTCCTCAACTCTCATATCTTTAGACATTTTGAATCTCAGTCTTCTCTCAGATCACCAGCAAGGTTTCTGTAAGGCAAGATCCACAGGCGATATTTTTTCCTAACATTAATTTTGGGTCATCATTCCAGAGAGATTTTTGATATATACAAAGCTTTTGACAAGGTGTTGCATCGGGGTCTCATCTATAAGGTTCCCTCTTTTGGCTTCCCTTCATCACTTTACTGCCTCATATCTAGATTCCTCTCTGGCCGATGTATCTACATGGTTGTTGATGGATCAGACTTCCATCCTTTCTCCAATAATGGCAGCAACCCTTAAGGTTCTGTTCTGTCCCCCCTCACTCTTCCCTCTTTTTATCAATAATTTCCTCTCTTCTGCAAATAACCAAATTCACTTACATACTGGCAACTCAACACTGCATTCAACCACATCCTTCAATTATGCACCTTCTTCTCTCACTCGATCTACATCTCGTTGCAACACAACCTCCTCTATAAACTCAGACTTGGACAGGATATCTCACTGGGGAAGATGAAATCTGGTTAAGTATAATGCCTCCAAGACCCAGTTTCTACCCATCTCTTAATTGAAACTCCTTACAACTTTCCTCTCTACTCTGATGGCTCTGTAATTCCATTTTTTGACTTTAAGAACATACTTGGTATTACTGTAACATCCACTCTTTCTTGGAAACCCCACATTACAAAAACTGCTAAGTATGCCTCTAAGAAACGAGTAGTTGTCTAAATGTCGAAATTTCTTTTCATCTGACCAGTTGCTCCATTTATACAGAAGACTGATCCATCCTTGTACCAGTACCATTCAGAGTCAGGAATGAAGGTGATGCCAAACAACCACAGACTGTCCACATGGGCAGCTAACAATGTGACAGATAAGCTTTCTGATGGTTCATTGTCACACAAACTAATTTTCATGTGCAAAATTATCAAAATATTGTATACATTACCTTCAGGCTATGTGTATAAGCTGTATATGAAACATAAATGGATTTTGTGTTTAGACTTGGGTCCCATCACAATACATCTCATCATCTGTCATCCATCATGATAAACGTAGAAAACAGGATGGTATGGAAACAATCGGGTTACAACTGAGATATACCTCAATATTTCGACCATTTAACGGTCTTCCTCAGGAGATACTGATTCCAGTATTTGGCGGGACTGTGTTCCCCAGCAAATGATGGTCACTCAGTCGGACACCTTGGCATGTCGCTCATGATTGAATCACTTGTCCTGCTGCCTCCACCCGTTCACAGCAACCTCCAATGCCTGAAGTGACCAGCAGATGAACTCAGACCATGTGTTAATGTTGTTCTTAATTTCTTCCTCTAGGTAAGCTCTCACACTATCACTAAACGTTCAATGCCAAGGCAACTACAGGCAAGTGAAAAACTGTTTATTGATGGTGTGACAGCTTACCTAGAGCAAGGGATTAAGAACAATGTTAACACAAGGTCTGGGTTCATCTGCTGGTCACTTCAGGCACCTGAGATTACTGTGGAGGTGGAGGCAGCAAGACAAGTAATCCAAACAGAAAGCGACATGCTACGTTGTCTGACCAGGTGACCATCACCTGCTGGAGAACACAGCCCCATCAAATGCTGGAATCAGTATCTCCTGAGGAAGATCACTGAATGGTCAAAAATTGAAGCAGGTCTCAGCTCCAACATGTATGTTTACATACCATTCTGTTTTCCACATATCTCATTGTGGATATGCAAATATTCCAAAATCCAAAACACTCCCCCCCATGCTTAACCTGTATCTTACTTTGGGATGATGCCTGCAATCTGTTAATTCTAAGCTCTGAGTAGCTGAAATAAAGTAGATCAGTAATATCATCCCAAAGGCAGTAATTCATTGGCCGAGGGCATATCCAAAATGAGCTAAGCACTACAATCATGAAGGAATACTGAGGGGTGAAAGGTCCTGACCCTGATATTTCTAGGGATTATCCTGGTAAATCTCATGTACTCAAGGGATTCTGTCTAAAAGGATTAAAGTGTTCTCATCCTTAGAAACCTCCATCTTTTATCAGAACCTGCATGCCACTGAAAAGCTGGGTACACAGATCATATATACAAACTAGTGAAACCAATTGTGGATGCATAAGTACCATCAAGAGTATTTCCATAACCTATTCACATTCACTTGTGCCGATCATGCATTAATATATATCATCATATGTGTATCAAGGCAGTTGTGGACACTAACTGCACTTTCTGACATTTTGTAAAAGAGCATGTAAAGAGCATAAACCATGGTCTGAGGCACCTAGAGAGAGCCTTGAGACATTCTGAAGCACCTACAAAGATTTATAATCATATAATCACAATAATCATGGGTGAAATTAATGTCTTTGCTCTGCTGCTTTCCATGCTGTAGGAGGAGACTTTATGAAAACAAAGCTATGACAACAAGTACAATACTGCCTGACATATTTTTCAAAGAGCCATAGAACACACATTAATATGCCAGCATACACTGTGGTATTTGAAGCAAAAATCCATAAGAAGACAAATCAGTACCTATATATTGCAGCACATGACACAACATAGAAAGAGATATTGTACAGATAAAGTAATTCTAGCATGTACTGTGCTGCTTGACACACCATGGGAAATACTGTGTAGGCAAAGACATATCAGCATGTGCTGAGATACTAAATGTGTTACAGAAGGAAAACTTTGAGAGTCACAGACACAAAATCATGAGCTAAGCTGCTTGACACTTCACAGATAAAGACCACATATTATGAAAGAAAAATCAGCTATTCTGAATGGCCTGCAGCATCACAGTAAAAATAATGTACTAGCAAAGACACTTCAGAATGTGCTGTTATGCTTGGTATGTTATGTGTCTCTCCATACCCTTAGGCCACTTCTTAGGATGGTACACAGATCATAACTGACATTCAAGATCATTAGGAAATTATCTTTATAAAACACAGATATTAATTATCAGTGAACCATGTTTCCATCTTTAGGCAATTGTTCTCAATCAGAAAAAGATATATAACTTTCATCTCAAAGATCAAATGGCAGGTCTAAAGTGGCTGTTAGTATTCGCTAGCATTCATTCAATGATCAGTGGTGAGATTACTACTCACTGGTATGAATAGTAGTATTCGCAAAAAAGAATACCTGTATTGGAAAAAAATCTAAATCTTGGAGCTGGCAAACTTATTCCTACAAAAGTTCAGCCCTGACTAAAGTGAACCCCATCTTCATTTTCTTACTGACTATAATAGTGACAGCATGGATGGCTGAGATGAGGGAATGCAAGAGTGATGTCATAGTAAAAAAAGTGGGAGTACAGCTTTAGCAGATGTTATCAGCACTATCTTCGAGTAGATTGGTTATACTGTCCTTTAAGGTACATTATACTTAAGATCTATTATTATCAATGCCAAACTATGGCATTTTTTATTGTGATGCCTGTCTTGCTAATGTCAGCCATATAGCTTCAGGGTTTGTAGAAGAGATACATGGATGAAGGCCAAGTGAAAGACATGATCAAAAATTCCCTAAAATATAGGTTTTATGAATGACTGATAAAACTGATCCATAAAACATGTAACATTTTAAACAGCCATTCATGGAAAAAACTGCCTATTGGTACACAAAATGAGAAGTGTCTCACCTCCACAGCCACCATTGATGTGGTTGAGTCCTTCTGTTGAGTCCTGTGAGCCTGTGTCAGCACCACACAAAACATCCTCATCCAAACTGCTGCTTCGGTCTATGTAAGGAAGTGGGCGATGGACTCGACTCATTACAGCTGAAGCAAACAGACAGAAGTATACAAATGAATAAGCAAAACTAAAAGGTGCATCTGAATACCTCAGAACTATACATAAAGCAGATACCATGAATAAACAGGCTACTTCATTAACGACTATGCCACACAAACAAATATCAAAACTTAATATGACCACCATCTACTTTGAAAATATCTACAATATCTTAGAAATAGATGCAGGAGTATGTAAAACACAAAATAAAAAAGTGACGAAGAATCAAAAGGCATCAATAAACAGAAACAAAGAAAATATCAAGGCCATAAAAAATCAAATTTTTACTCAAGATTCTACAATGGTTATCATTTTAAATATATGCAGACAAACAAATCAGGAACTACACAGAAATATCACATGGAGAACCTAGAATGAAAATTCTGATACATTACTTCTTTTTCATGAAGACATTACTCTGCTGTGATACTCTAGTCAGTGTCTGGATGAGGTTCTGCATGAGTTATCCTATTGTGTACAAACAAAAGATGTGTTAGATGAAAGTCAAGAATGGCATATAAAATCCCACAGGTATAAAGAGAGTACCTTGAAATACATCCTTCCTGCCATGAGTAACAACATTTCCTAAAAGATATGGCAGAACTCACTCACTCTAGAGTATTATACAGAGTTGCAGCAGCACAACACTCACTCTGGAGTATTATACAGAGTTGTAGCAGCACAACAACATGTAGACTGCAGGAACATGAATCAGGTCCATTATGAAATAGATGCACAGTCAGAACGGATACAGTAAAGAGTAAGGAAATAAGAGGGAGATCTGGTATCATTAAACAAGTAGTATAGAACATAAGACATGAGTGCTAAAAAATATGGACAAACTGTATAAAGTAAATGAATAAGAGAAGAACAATGATATAAGTGTCTCTAAGAGAAATGAATGTGACAAGGTACAAGGAAAAAGATATAGAGTGTGTGTGTCTGAGGAATATAAAAACACAAAAAGGGAACTAATACATTACGACAAATAGCTCAGTTATCCTTTTCACATGCATTAATACATGCTCTAAGACTCACCATATGTTCTTACTAGTATGATGATTGACTAAATGGACTAGCATTCAAATGAAAGTTTAATATAACTATTTACGAAAAAGATCTATGACCATGTAATGAAATTATCATCAAACTGATGGTGAAAATCCGATAAATTCAGATAAATGAATGGAAGTATATTCACTGTTTAGGAAGACTTTGTATGATCATCGTATACTTTTTTCAAATCACTGATTATTACATCGAACATATTTTGAGCCACAACAAGTTCATTTACTTTTCTAAATACAGTACATAGGTTATTTAGGGTTAAAAGTATTATCACCATCATAGGTGTCAGAATCAGCTGGTGTAGTGGGGAGGGATGTTGATCTCCCAATGTTTTTGAGAGATACTCTATTCACAGTAGGTGGTTCTCTAAGGATACTTGAACTTTCTTCCACCACTTCCTTTTCACATCTCCCAGCATACCGAAAGCGTGAACCTCGTGAAAAAAAAGATCCTCCTGTTACTACTACACCCTGTTTATTGGAGTTTTCTAATCTGTAGAGAAAAGGAAGATCAAGGATATCTATTAATAATATCAAAATTAATATGCATTAGCAATGACTTCAAAATTAAAATGATGTAAAAATGGAAGTAGGCCTCTATGACTTTCTGGAACAGAGTAAAAAGTAAAAAATTTTGGTTCTGAAGTTTGAAAAACCTTACTCTCCAAGGTGGTGTCCCAATAGCACTGAAATATTTCTTGATTATATAGGGGGTTTGGACTTTCCAACACCATCAAACTTGTCAGGTAGTGCTAGCTTTCTTCATCCACCACCAAGCACTATATCCTGATAGCTGCAGCTTGCCCCTTTTGAACCCAACATCAACTAGTCATAGTCTGCCGCAGTGGTGACTTCACTAACCTACTCGCTCCAGATGAATGGTCCATCCAAGCAGCTTAAAATTTCCGGAATGTGTTTAAAACCAAAAGAGGTCACAATCACTGAAGGCTTTTCAAAAAGAGTAAGGAGAAGGAACATTAAGGTAGGAAAACTCGAAATTTCTTGTGGGACATTGCCTTGAAAGAAAGGTTTTCCAAACTTGAGACACCTTCATTTCTTTCTGCAGCCAATTTGTTCTTCCAGAAGGGAAGCGATGCACTTAGATATTCAGGATGGCTTCGTGCACTGTCAAGAATAAGTAATGTTCTACTGGCTAGACTTTTACCATCATAATTTTACTCTACAAATGGACAGGAAGAACCAAGAAATCACTCATGAAATTGTTTCTGGGTGACCCAAACCTTCTAGCAAGAATGCCAGATCACATGTAATGCCAACTTTACATAACCCTTGCTAGTCCTGTTTTTTTTTTTTTTTTTTACTAAAAACTCCTGTCAGGGGCTTAAGCTTGAAATCCCCCAGTAGAATGTTTTGTGATCTTTGGCTGCCATGAGCCCATACGCTTTTCTTCCATGCTAATGAACGTCCCTGCTGGCATTCTTTTCAAATACAGCCCACATTATGCACTGGTTGAGATGTGTAACCTCCTTCCTCAAATACTTTGTTTAAATACTGGTACTCAGGGTATGATTGTATTTCCTAGGTATCCCCAATCACACAGATGTTATGGAAATTGATACCTCAAACTTCTCAAACCAACCCTTGCCTACTTCGCTCTTTCCTTCATTACATTACTAGGTGGCATCAAGCAATAGGCAACAGGCATCCAACATCCAGCAAAATACTACAGCCTAAATATCAGAAAAGTTAGTGGTAGTGGTGAAGTGAACCAGGATTGTGTCATCTAGGCCAAGGCTGCTCTTTTTAGCTCTTTTTGTCTCACTCACACATGGGTTGCTGGCTCTCTGTCCACAAACTCATATCCTCTCCGTAACCCTCCACACCCTCTAACATAATACACACAACCCACAATACATCCTTTAACTCTCCACCCTCCTCTCCACTTTTACATCCTTTTTTTCCACATGAATAAAAACATGAGTGCCCAACTGGTTCCAATTTTTCTGATGTCAAATCAAAACAGCTTCAGCAGTAAAGGCAGGCTGGTTGGTCTCACAGCTTCCTTGACTGACATCAAGCAACTGGGTACCTTCTCTATTCTTCTGGCCACAGTTCTCAAAACTGATCCCTTCTACACTCATTTCTGCACCATTCAGAATCTTAAATCTAACCTTCCCTCTGTGGAACACCATCTCTTCACTTCTTTTCCTGATCTTCACTCTGAAACCCAACTGTCCAAGGCTGTTCCCCCTTTACAGTATCAAATTTCTAACTTCAATCTCAATCATCATTTCAGCTACAAAGGGGGTATTTGCATCTACTGTAACAAAAACATCTGTTGCTTGCCTTGCAAAATTTTATTTTCACATAAAGCCATCTAGCTCAAAATTTCTCTACATTCTATGTTTGTTTTCATGTTTTATCATGTCCTGCATATTTCTCCTATCCCCTATCCCCTCAAAATATGTACAACTCTTTGACTATTTGACTTGCCACAAAGCCTTGCATCTTCACATCAATGTACACCATAAGGATTGGTCAGGCTTTTCCCAGGATGAATCCTATGGAGCCGATGCCTTTTCTTTTCCCTTCTTTGACTATCTGAAACAGATGATCGGACATCCAAGATGAGTACCTATCATGATCTCTCTTCCAACATGCTCAATCTTTTCTTCATTTCTAAGCCCTTTTACTACATTTACTCTATGCCTGCCCAATTAGGGTCTACCAACTACAACTTGATTTCTAAGACTTCTAATTGAGCATGCTCTCTCTCTCTCTCTCTCTCTCTCTCTCTCTCTCTCTCTCTTCCCTCTCCCCCCCCCCTCTCTCTCTTTCCTCTCCCCCTCCCCCCTCTCTCTCTCTCTCTCTCTCTCTCTCTCTCTCTCCACCAGCTTCTGCACTCTGGGAGAGCTAAAGGGTCATCCATACACAGCTTCTTTACAGACTTTCCCTGGGATGGATATCACTTTAACAGCTTCATTTTGTGCTGAACACATAGCAAAGGTTATCTTTGCAAAGATGGGGTCCCATCTTCTACTAAATCTTTCTTCCCTAAGTTATGGTTTATTACTCCTGCTTTGATGCCTCTCATATCTGGAACTGAGCATACCTGAACATAAAACACTCTACTTCCCCTGAAAGACTCCATTTCTATTTCTGCTTGGAATTACTACAAAGCTATTCTTCATAGAGTAAGTACATATTTTCTAAAAGAAAGTGTGCTGATCAGACTACCTTTGCTTCTGATAAGTATTTCAGGTCCTTAACCAAAAACATCTCTAAGAACTTTTGTAACGCAACCCTTCCTGCTATCTCCAACTAATAAAATGATTCATTTTACTTTACTCTAATCAAACTTGGGATGACACTGCTTTTAATTCTCTGCTTTCATCTCCTCACACTAAATCCATGACACCACCTATATTCTCCTCAAGCAGGGTCTTCAATGTACTCTCCCAAATTCAGATGGAAATGGCATATGTCCCAGATGGCATAATTTAAGTACAAAAGGAATGTGCTTCAGAGCTAACTCTATTCCTTACTTGCCTATTTTTCCTATGTCAAAACATCCAGACTTTACATTCCTCTTGGAAGCATGACTTGGTACAACCTATCTGTATGAAAGGAGACTGCTCTAATACCTTTAATCATTCCCCACTGCTCTCATTTCTGCTAATTCCAAGTCCTTCAAACTCTCCATAACCATCACTTTCTTCAGCACTTAGAATCCCATTCCCTTCTTTCTGAACACCAGTATAGACTCTGCAGTGCTAGATCTACTGGTGGTCTTTTCTATGTGACTCATCTCTAGTCTTCCTCTCTCAGGGATTTTGGTAAAACTCCAAATCTCAAAAGCATCTGCCAAAGTAGGGAACAAGTCTTTGCTTTCTAAAATCCCTTCCTTTGTTTATTCTGCTTCTCTCTGTTCCCTTATGCATAGTTTCTTCTTTTGGCTGTTCCACTGCAGTAGTTGTATACAGAGTGACTCTCCCTTTCTACTGTATCAACAGTGGCGTTCCCTCACTAACAAATATTATGCACTCAAGTTAACTACCTCTGGGCTACTTGCAGGAATTAAGCAGCACTTGAGTGCAATGATGAGTACAACTTGAAGGGCACTACTTGAACAGCCTTATATGGTTCACTACTCTGAAACCCAAAAATTCCTCATTCTGGGAAGAAAGGTAATGTCCCAGCAGGCATCATTCAAATCAAGAATGACTGTCCAAGTGTTTAGCCAACAGGAGTGACAGATGGGTTGTAAAATAACCATCTCGACCCATTTTATCTGATGTGGGTATTACGTAAGGATATGCTTAAACTCATTCTCTTCTGGTTCAAGTCCTTTTTTTTTATTACTGAAGGGGGTGTTGAATCACATTCTTGCTTTACATTCTCTATAATTAGCCTTTTAAACACTAGTCAGGGTTTGTCCCAAAGTTTCCTTGGAATGGGATAACTGAGCAATCTATGTTACACCTAAGACCCTTTCTAAAGTTCTGGAATAGGCTCCATACTCTGAAACAGTTACTTGCATCTGAATCTACCAGAAAATCTTGTCTTTTTCCTTCAAAGGGCAATCTAGCTTAGATGGGGCCAAGAAATGGTGTAAAAGCTCCCTCCAGCAGGTAGATTGGGATAACTGCAGAGATTTTCCAGTAACACCCTTGATGCTGTTTAACAGCCACTTTGACTTGCTGACTCTTTCTAGCACCATGCTTAGGGGTGCCAGAAATAGAATGTTATAATTACAATAAAAGGTCTAGAAAAACTGACTTACAGACCCTTCGGACAGCCTCAATGGAAAAAAGGGGGTACAGAGGTGATGAATTGAATGGATTCTAACTGGTCTTCCATACTGAGAGAATACACAGCCTGTCTTCTTGTCTTCTATATTCCTGCCTTGTTTGCTCAGAATGCAACATGAATTCTCTGCAGATGAAGGCTAAATGTTTCATGGCTCTCCTAAAATGTTCTTTTAGGCCATGGAAAGAGTCAGAGTGATAAGAATAATCTGTGGAGAATTTCTCCAAGCTTTCCAGAATAATAAGTAAAAAGAAAACATGACAAAGTAGACTAGATATTTACCTCCCATTATACCTAACTTGGTTAACTCTGGATCTGGTCAATGTAATCTAAAGGATAACCATCTTTTCTCTTTCTTTAGAGGACCAGAATAGACAAAGTGTCCCTGTGAAAAAAAAAAAAATGAAGTATGTAAGATAGGTCTAAAGGTCTACCTCTGAAGACTTGAATTGTCTTCTTAACCTTCTGCAACATTCTAGATATACTAAAAGGATCCTCCTGAGAGCAAAAAAAACAAGTATCCCAAAAAATATATCTCTATTCCAAATGAACAAATGATTGATGAGGTTATTTCTGAGATGCCATCAAAGAAAACTATCAACTGATGAATCTCTTTGAAAGTTTGCTTTACATCATATATAAGACTATTTGATGGAGAGGGCTGCAGGAGTGAGTAGATTGAGAGAGAATGTTAAGGAAGCCCCATGAGCAATGATGTCTAAGGTATAAAAGTTATTTGACACCATTAACCCAGTGACAGGGTTATCAAGCAATTAGACCACCAGTCTCAAGCCCTACTAACAGGTATCAAGCATAGACCACCAGTCTAAAGCCCTACTAACAGGTATCAAGCACTAAAACTGCAAGTCCTAAAACTTGCATGAGTGAAGAATTAGGTCTGTACTCAGTCTGTGGTTCTTAATCTAATTAGATCCTGCGTTAAAAGTATTTTGGTCCAAATAATAGAATTCTACCCTTTTTAACTCATAGTTAATATGTAGGCATCTAACCTCATATGCCCTTTTCCTTTACAAGGCAAACCATGGTAAAAGCCCCTGTTCAACAAGTGTTTAAGCAGCTCAAGGTCCCAAACTCAGATAACACCAAATACTTCCCAGTAACAGAAAGACATTTGGAAGAAGTATAACTTCTGTGCATGATACATTTCAAGCGGGGTTGTGGAATTCAGAGCATCCCCCACAGTGGATCCAGCTGAACATAACCCTGACTAAGAGGAGTGTCAAGCTCCTCTGGTGAAGAAGATAGAGACCTAGTTATATGTGCTATGGCTTAACACACAAAAGAACTACAAAAATGGTATACAGTAGCTGGTACAGGCTATGGTGAGTGTGTGTGTGTGTGTGTGTGTGTGTGTGTGTGTGTGTGTGTGTGTGTGTGTGTGTGTGTGTGTGTGTGTGAGTGTACATACAAAGAGGTAAAAGACTTGGTAAATGCATAAAAGGTTTAAAGGTGGAGCAACACATGTGACAGAATATCTCCAAGTAATATGCAAATGGTAATTACAAAAACAAAACAATTCACACAACCATGAAAATTTTTACCTTAATACCAGCATCACACAACCAGGAAAACTTTTACCTCAATACCAGCAAAGATGAAATCTACTGGAAAACTCCTTATCTAAAGTGTAAGAGCTCACAAAAAATGCCAAGACTTAAATTACATAAAACATCCCAATTTCAATTATCAGATTATTTGCAATTATACTTAATCGCTGTTTCCTGCATAAGCGACGTAGTGCAAGGAAACAGATGAAGAATGGCCCAATCACTCATATACACATACATATACATAAACATCCATACACGCACACATTCATACATATACTTTTCAACCTTGCTGGGGAGGGGGTAACACTATATCATGTGTGTTGGGATGGCGACAAGAATGGATGAAGGCAACAAGTATGAATATGTATGTTCATGTGTATATATGTATAAATCTCTGTATGTATATGTTGACATGTATATGTATGTATATGTGCTTGTACGAGCGTTTACGTATATACATGTGTATATGGGTGCGTTGGGCCATTCTTTGTCTGCTTCCTTGCGCTACCTCACAGACATGGGAGACGGCAATTAATTATGATAAATAAACATATACATATTTCAGGTCAAGAGGCAGGAGGTCAAGAGAAAGGTGCAAGAGGTGAAAAAGAGGGCAAATGAGAGTTGGGGTGAGATAGTATCGTTAGATTTTAGGGAGAATAAAAAGATGTTTTGGAAGAGGTAAATAAAGTGCGTAAGACAAGGCAACAAATGGGAACATCAGTGAAGGGGGATAATGGGGAGGTGATAACAAGTAGTGGTGATGTGAGGAGATGGAGTGAGTATTTTGAAGGTTTGTTGAATGTGTTTGATGATAGAGTGGCAGATATAGGGTGCTTTGGTGGAGGTGGTGTGCAAAGTGTGAGAGTTAGGGAAAATTATTTGGTAAACAGAGGAGAGGTAGTAAAAGCTTTGTAGAAGATGAAAGCCAGCAAGGCAGTGGGTTTGGATGGTATTGCAGTGGAATTTATTACAAAAGGTGGTGACTGTATTGTTGACTGGTTGGTAAGGTTAGTTAATGTATGTATGACTCATGGTGAGGTGCCTGAGGATTGGGGGAATGCTTGCATAGTGCCATTGTACAAAGGCAAAGGAGATAAAAGTGAGTGCTCAAATTACAGAGGTATAGGTTTGTTGAGTATTCCTGGGAAATCATATGGGAGGGTACTGATTGAGAGGGTGAAGGCATGTACAGAGCATCAGTTTGGGGAAGAGCTGTGTTTCAGAAGTGGCAGAGGATGTGTGGATCAGGTGTTTGCTTTGAAGAATGTATGTGAGAAATACTTAGAAAAGCAAATGGATCTGTGTGTACCATTTATGGATCTGGAGAAGACATATGATAGAGTTGATAGAGATGCTCTGCAGAAGGTATTAAGAATATATGGTGTGGGAGGTAAGTTGTTACAAGCAGTGAAAAGTTTTATCGAGGATGTAAGGCATGTGTACGGGTAGGAAGAGAGGAAAGTGATTGCTTCTCAGTGAATGCTGGTTTGCAGCAGGGGTGTGTGATGTCTCCATGGTTGTTTAGTTTGTTTATGGATGGGGTTGTTAGGGAGGTGGATGAAAGAGTTTTGGAAAGAGGGGCAAGTATGCAGTCTGTTGTGGATGAGAGCGCTTGGGAAGTGAGTCAGATGTTTGCTGATAATACAGCGCTGGTGGCTGATTCGAGTGAGAAACTGCAGAAGCTGGTGACTGAGTTTGGTAAAGCATGTGAAAGAAGAAAGCTGAGAGTAAACGTGAATAAGAGCAAGGTTATTAGGTACAGTAGGGTTGAGGGAAAAGTTAATTGGGAGGTAAGTTTGAATGGAGAAAACTGGAGGAAGTGAAGTGTTTTAGATATCTGGGAGTGGATTTGGCAGCAGATGGAACCATGGAAGCGGAAGTGAATCATAGGGTGGGGGAAGGGGTGAAAGTTCTGGGAGCTTTGAAGAATGTGTGGAACTCAAGAACATTATCTCAGAAAGCAAAAATGGGTATATTTGAAGGAATAGTGGTTCCAACAATGTTGTATGGTTGCGAGTAGTGGGCTATGGATAGAGTTGTGCGCAGGAGGGTGGATGTGCTGGAAATGAGATGTTTGAAGACAATATGTGGTGTGAGGTGGTTTGATTAAGTCATAATAGGGTAAGAGAGATGTGTGGTAATAAAAATAGTGTGGTTGAGAGAGCAGAAGAGGGTGTGTTGAAATGGTTTGGTCACATGGAGAGAATGAGTGAAGAAACATTGACCAAGAGGATATATGTGTCAGAGGTGGAAGGAACAAGGAGAAGTGGGAGACCAAATTGGAGGTGGATAGATGGAGTGAAAAAGATTTTGAGTGATCGGGGCCTGAACATGCAGGAGAGTGAAAGGCGTGCAAGGAATAGAGTGAACTGGAACGTTGTGGTATACCGTGATTGACGTGCTGTCAATGGATTGAACCAGGGCATGTGAAGCGTCTGGGGTAAACCATGGAAAGTTCTGTGGGGCCTGGATGTGGAAAGGGAGCTGTGGTTTCGGTGCATTATTATATGACAGCTAGAGACTGAATGTGAACGAAAGTGGCCTTTGTTGTCTTTTTCTAGCGCTACCTCGCGCACATTTGGGGGGAGGGGGGTGGTTATTTTCATGTGTGGCAGGGTGGCGATGGGAATGAATAAAGGCAGACAGTATGAATTATGTGCATGTGTATATATGTATATGTCTGTGTGTGTGTGTATATGTATATGCTGAGATGTATAGGTATGTATATATTGCATGTGTGGATGTGTATGTATATACATGTGTATGTGGGTGGGTTGAGCCACTCTTTCGTCTGTTTCCTTGCACTACCTCGCTAATGCGGGAGACAGCAACAAAGCAAATGAAATAAAAAGTAATATATATGTGCATGTGTTGTGTGTGTGTGTGTATTAATCCCTTAGTTTATCCTTTTGTGTTGCATGAATCATGATGACTGATATCATTTCTTAAAAGATACTAACAAGGAACCTTTTTTCCTAATATTCTTTAACAGGCAATGTGTTAATGCATCTTTTACTCCATTTTCACACACTATGCACACATCAATTACTTCATCCATTTCTTAAGGCAATATAAAACTACAATTCTGAATAAAACAATTTCCTAACATTTTACTCATAAACACCAATTTCTATTTGTTTTAACCAACTTATATTTCAAGGTGGGCTCTAAAAATTATCCACACTTCCTTGAAAGTTGATCAGAGAATTACACATTTTCTTCACTTAAAATAAATCATATTGAACTTAAGTGTTTTCCTTGGTCTGCATCTCTTTTGGTTAAAGAGTATTTCTATTACTACCAACAGACACAAATGATATACATATATAGTATTAACATCCAACACATACATGTAAAAAAGTCTCTGCTCAACTGCACTACTACCCCAGACACAAATGATATACATATATAGTATTAACATCCAACACATACGTGTAAAAAAGTCTCTGCTCAACTGCACATCTCCACAGGTGTCTGCATGCAGAAGCTGTTGGGCACTTGAATCCTACAGTGTGCTTCTTCTGCAAATTTGGCATTATGTCAATACATGTAAAGAAAAACACTTGCAACTACTGTATGTGCTTTAATGCTGTTGTGTTTTAAAAGACTACCAAACACATGAACCTTTGAGGCTCCATACATTATACTCTACTATCCTTAACAATATGAATAAATTACAGTGTACACCTCTAACCATTTCAGTCCTATCTACATGATATGTATGATATTTGAAAGTACTAATCACATATACCATACATTCAGAATTCTCCTCACCTAATTCTGAAGGAACCAAGATTTCTTTTAGTCACTAAAGATATGATCAGATGCTATGTGTAACCTACAACTCTAATTACCCTGCATGAATATCCACATGGCTCAGTGATCCAGAGAAAACTGTGATGGGAGGGTTTTGCATGTTTCTCCTTGTGGGTTCCAACCCTACTATGTAAATTCAATAAATGAAACCTTATGGGTTCAGGTGATGATAACAGCAAACTATCATATTTGAACATATCAGGAGACCCTAATGATTGATCTTAAATATACAATTAGAAAAGACAATCCCTAGGCAGAGAAGAAAAAATTAAAGTGTAGGATGACACAATAGGTCACTGGGCATGTAGTTCCTTCAAATGGAAGAGACGTACCAGCATCTCATCAAGGTTTAAAATGTCTGTGACATGCTGGGTTTAAATGAATCATATTATATTTTCTTTTCATATTTGTTCACCACTTTCTTATTAGAAAGGTAGTGAAAGGAATGGACAAAGGATGGCCTTGTTTCCTCAAATGCCCTTTCACAAGCAAGCATCACATACCTCCACAATTTCTTCTGACCACTTCATGTGCCTTAGTTCAACTCACTTACAGCACATCACCCCATTTATACAAAGTGCTCTAATCTGTTGTATCTCACACATGTCTCATACCCTCGTACATATTCATGACCCAATCATTCAAAATATCTTTCACTCCATCTTTCCAATTCATCCTCAGTTTCCCTCTCCACTTCAGACATGTACATCCTCTAAGTCAGCCTCTCCTCAGTAATTCTCCCAACATTTCCAAACTATATCAGCACACCCTTTTCAGCTCTCTCATACGTACTTTTCTTGCCATGTATAAGGAATCTCTCTCTCTCTCTCTCTCTCTCTCTCTCTCTCTCTCTCTCTCTCTCTCTCTCTCTCTCTCTCTCTCTCTCTCTCATTATCAACTATTCAATCAACCCTCCTCATACCACATTTTGTTGAGAAGCATTTCATTTCCAATACATCTACCCTCTTTCAAACTTTTTTATCTAGGACACATGCTTTACATTCATACTACACTACTGAGACTATTGTACCATCAAACATACCCATCTTTGACCTCAGAGACAGTGACCTTTCTTTCCACATACACCTTAATACACCCAAGATCTATGGACCAAAGCTCCAAGACTTCAGTGGAGATCATTCGTCAACCCTAAATCATGCAGTGTCACACATCATCAACATCTCCAACCAAGCCAGAAAAAAGCATATACCACAAGGGTAAAGAAAGAAATACAACCTAAACTTCTCTCCACAAGTTACACACCTCTTTAAAAAAAGAACAGAAAAAACATTCACCATTAACAAAGATCAGAGAGCAAATCCACAGTCCAAATAGCACCATCAATAACAACATCTCTGAAAGATGAATTGAAAACTGGCACTCTTTCTTCAACTCAATTAACCACAAGACCCACAGAAACCAACTCAGGAGTACATTAAAAAAGATCCACACTTACCATACCAATCTAGACCCCACTCATGAAGGCACTCCTGACCTATTCCAGTGCAAGCCCCTCTTCCAAAAAAAACACACATATACTAATGAGACAAGACTCGAAAATACACCACAAGTCAATCTCACATCCAGACAGTAAAGTCATAAAAAACCAACACAAAATCCACCTAGAAACAATTGGCCATGCCAACCTTCATTTCCACTGATGCAATCAATGCAGTTAAAACTTTATCTCTCCTGCTAAAGGTCCTGACAACATACCAAACTTTTACATAAAACACTGGCCCAATTGTAATCCAAGCAATTACATAAATCTTCAACCTTACCTGGCTACACAACAAACATCTTGACACTTGTAAAAAGAATATCATCCTAAAACCTCCAAACCACTCAACTCCCCTTCCTCCTACTGCCCCTTATCACTCCTATCCTCAGTATCCAAACTCAAGTGAAAAACTAAACGACAACAAAATCAGAGAAGACATAACCATTCCACCACCATGCTACACACTGACCCCCTCTAATTTGGTCTCTTGCTGCTCCTTGTTCCCTCCACCGCTTGACATATATATACTCTTTGTCAATCTTTCCTCACTCATTCTTTCCATATGTCCAAACCATTTCAACACACCCTCTTCTGCTCTCTCAACCACACTCTTTTTATTTCCACACATCTCTCTTACCCTTTCATAACTTACTCGATCAAACCACCTCACACCACACATTGCCCCAAAACATTCATTTCAAACACATCCACCCTCCTCCTTACAACCCTATCTATAGCCCATGCCTTACAACCAGATAATATTGTTGGAACTACTATTCCTTAAAACATACCCATTTTTGCTCTCTGAGAACACATTCCTTCCATATATTCTCCATCGCATCCAGAACCTTTGCCTCCTCCTCCACCCTAAGACTCACTTCCATTTCTGAATATATTTTTCATACATATTCACCATTTTCTGCATTTACTAGGTAGCGTCAAGAAAAGAGGACTAAGCCTAAAAGGGAATATTCTCACTTGGCCCTACTCTCTGTTCCTTTTTTTTTTTTTTTTTTAAGTAAAAAACAGGAGAGGAGGATTTCTAGGCCCCTGCTCCCTCCACTATTAGTCGCCCTCTATGACAAAAGGAATACTTCCCACGCATTCCCTGTGTTGTAGAAGGTGACTAAACGGGATGGGAGTGGGGGCTAGAAACCCTCCCCTCCTATTTCAACTTTCCAAAAGGGAAAAAACAAGAAGGAGTCATGCAGGGAGTGCTCATCCTTATCGAAGGCTCAGATTAGGGTGTCTAAATATGAGTGGATGTAACAAAGATGAGAAAAAAGGAGAGATATATAGTATTTTACTACCTCTTCTCTGTTTACCAAATCATTTTCCCTAACCCTCTCACTTTGCACACCACCTCGACCAAAACACCCTATATCTGCCACTCTGTCATCAGACACATTCAACAAACCTTCAAAATACTCATTCCATCTCCTTCTCACATCACCGCTACTTGTTATCACCTCCCCATTTACGCCCTTCACTGAAGTTCCCATTTGCTCCCTTGTCTTACGCACCCTATTTACCTCCTTCCAGAACATCTTTTTATTCTCCCTAAAATTTACTGATAGTCTCTCACCCCAACTCTCATTTGCCCTTTTTTTCACCTCTTGCACCTTTCTCTTGACCTCCTGTCTCTTTCTTTTATACTTCTCCCACTCAAATGCATTTTTTCCCTGCAAAAATCGTCCAAATGCCTCTCTCTTCTCTTTCACTAATACTCTTACTTCTTCATCCCACCACTCACTACCCTTTCTAAACAGCCCACCTCCCACTCTTCTCATGCCACAAGCATCTTTTGCGCAATCCATCACTGATTCCCTAAATACATCCCATTCATCCCCCACTCCCCTTACTTCCATTGTTCTCACCTTTTTCCATTCTGTACACAGTCTCTCCTGGTACTTCCCCACACAGGTCTCCTTCCCAAGCTCACTTACTCTCACCACCTTCTTCACCCCAACATTCACTCCTCTTTTCTGAAAACCCATACTAATCTTCACCTTAGCCTCCACAAGATAATGATCAGAGGTAGTAAAAGCTTTGCGGAAGATGAAAGCCGGCAAGGCAGCAGGTTTGGATGGCATTGCAGTGGAATTTATTAAGAAAGGGGGTGACTGTATTGTTGACTGGTTGGTAAGGTTATTTAATGTATGTATGACTCATGGTGAGGTGCCTGAGGATTGGCGGAATGCGTGCATAGTGCCATTGTACAAAGGCAAAGGGGATAAGAGTGAGTGCTCAAATTACAGAGGTATAAGTTTGTTGAGTATTCCTGGTAAATTATATGGGAGGGTATTGATTGAGAGGGTGAAGGCATGTACAGAGCATCAGATTGGGGAAGAGCAGTGCGGTTTCAGAAGTGGTAGAGGATGTGTGGATCAGGTGTTTGCTTTGAAGAATGTATGTGAGAAATACTTAGAAAAGCAAATGGATTTGTATGTAGCATTTATGGATCTGGAGAAGGCATATGATAGAGTTGATAGAGATGCTCTGTGGAAGGTATTAAGAATATATGGTGTGGGAGGCAAGTTGTTAGAAGCAGTGAAAAGTTTTTATCGAGGATGTAAGGCATGTGTACGTGTAGGAAGAGAGGAAAGTGATTGGTTCTCAGTGAATGTAGGTTTGCGGCAGGGGTGTGTGATGTCTCCATGGTTGTTTAATTTGTTTATGGATGGGGTTGTAAGGGAGGTAAATGCAAGAGTCCTGGAAAGAGGGGCAAGTATGAAGTCTGTTGGGGATGAGAGAGCTTGGGAAGTGAATCAGTTGTTGTTCGCTGATGATACAGCGCTGGTGGCTGATTCATGTGAGAAACTGCAGAAGCTGGTGACTGAGTTTGGTAAAGTGTGTGGAAGAAGAAAGTTGAAAGTAAATGTGAATAAGAGCAAGGTTATTAGGTACAGTAGGGGTGAGGGTCAAGTCAATTGGGAGGTGAGTTTGAATGGAGAAAAACTGGAGGAAGTGAAGTGTTTTAGATATCTGGGAGTGGATCTGTCAGCGGATGGAACCATGGAAGCGGAAGTGGATCATAGGGTGGGGGAGGGGGCGAAAATTTTGGGAGCCTTGAAAAATGTGTGGAAGTCGAGAACATTATCTCGGAAAGCAAAAATGGGTATGTTTGAGGGAATAGTGGTTCCAACAATGTTGTATGGTTGCGAGGCGTGGGCTATGGATAGAGATGTGCGCAGGAGGATGGATGTGCTGGAAATGAGATGTTTGAGGACAATGTGTGGTGTGAGGTGGTTTGATCGAGTAAGTAACGTAAGGGTAAGAGAGAGGTGTGGAAATAAAAAGAGCGTGGTTGAGAGAGCAGAAGAGGGTGTTTTGAAATGGTTTGGGCACATGGAGAGAATGAGTGAGGAGAGATTGACCAAGAGGATATATGTGTCGGAGGTGGAGGGAACGAGGAGAAGAGGGAGACCAAATTGGAGGTGGAAAGATGGAGTGAAAAAGATTTTGTGTGATCGGGGCCTGAACATGCAGGAGGGTGAAAGGAGGGCAAGAAATAGAGTGAATTGGAGTCATGTGGTATACAGGGGTTGACGTGCTGTCAGTGGATTGAAGCAAGGCATGTGAAGCGTCTGGGGTAAACCATGGAAAGCTGTGTAGGTATGTATATTTGCGTGTGTGGACGTGTGTATGTACATGTGTATGGGGGGGGGGGTTGGGCCATTTCTTTCGTCTGTTTCCTTGCGCTACCTCGCAAACGCGGGAGACAGCGACAAAGTATAAAAAAAAAAAAAAAAAAAAAAAATATAGTATTTTGGAGGAAAGGTGCCTGGATATTTTGGTTCAGAATGAAATGAAGCTCAAGGGTAAAGGGGAAGAGTGGTTTGGGAATGTCTTGGAGGTAAAGCCAGGGGTTGGTGAGAGGACAAGAGCAAAGGAAGGAGTAGCACTACCCCTGAAACAGGAGTTGCAGGAGTATGTGATAGTGTAAGACAGTAAACTCTGGATTGATATGGGTAAAACTGAAAGTGGATGGAGAGAGATGGGTGATTGTAGGTGCATATGCACCTGGTCATGAGGAAAAAGATCATGAGAGGCAAGTGTTTTAGGACCAGAAGAGTGAGTGTGTTAGCAGCTTTGATGGACAAGACCAGGTTATAGTGATGGGTGATTTGACTGCAAAGGTGAGTAATGTGGCAGTTGAGGGTATAACTGGTGTACATGGGGTGTTCAGTGTTGCAAATGGAAATGGTGAAGAGCTAGCAGATTTCTGTGCTAAAATAGGACTGGTGATTGGAAATACCTTGTTCAAAAAGAGAGATATACATAAGTATACATATGTAAGTAAGAGAGATGGCCAGAGAGTGTTATTGAATTAGGTGTTATTTGATTGGCATATGAAAGAGAGATTTTTGAATGCTAATGTGCTGAGAGGTGCAACTGGGGGGGATGTCTGATCATTATCTTGTAGAGGCGAAGGTGAAGATAAGTAGAAGTTTTCAGAAAAGAAGAGAATGTTGGGATGAAGAGAGTGGTGAGAGTAAGTGAGCTTGGAAAGGAGACTTATGTGAGGAAGTACCAGGAGGGATTCAGTGCAGAATGGAAAAAGGTGAAAGCAAATGACGTAAGGGGAGTGGGGGAGGAATGGGATGTATTAAGGGAAGCAGTGATGGCTTGCGCAAAAGATGCCTGTGGCATGAGAAAGGTGGGAGGTGGGCAGATTAGAAAGGGTAGTGAGTGGTGGGATGAAGAAGTAGGACTGACTGTTAGTGAGAGATGAGAGAAGCTTTTGGACAATTTTTCCAGGGAAATTGTGCAAATGACTGGGAGATGAATAAAGGAAAGAGGCAAGAGGCCAAGAGAAAGGTGGAAGAGGTAATAAAGGGGGCAAATGAGAGCTGGGGTGAGAAAGTATCATTAAATTTTAGGGAGAATAAAAAGATATTTTGGAAGGAATTAAATAAAGTGCGTAAGACAAGAGAACAAATGGGAACATCGGTGAAGGGGCAAAGTGAGAGGGAGATGGAGAGAGAGTATTTTGAAGGTCTGGTGAATGTGTTTGATGATAGAGTGGCAGATACAGGGTGTTTTGGTCAAGGTGGTGTGCGAAGTGAGAGGGTCAGGGAAAATGATTTGGTTCACAGAGAAGAGGTAGTGAAAGCTTTGTGTAAAATGAAAGCCGGCAAGGCGGTGCATTTGGATGGTATTAATGTGGAATTTATTAAAAAAGAGGGTGACTGTGTTGTTGACTGGTTGGTGAAAATATTCAATGTATGTATGGTACATGGTGAAGTGCCTGAGGATTGGCAGAATACATGTACAGTGCCATTGTACAAAGGCAAAGGGGATAAAGGTGAGTGTTATAATTACAGAGATATAAGTTTGTTGAATATTCCTGGGAAAGTATATGGGAGGGTATTGATCAAGAGGGTCAAGGCATATACAGAGCATCAGATTGGGGAAGAGCAGTGCTGTTTCAGAAGTGGTAGATGATGTGTGTATCAGGTGTTTGCTTTGAAGAATGTATGTGAGAAGCACTTGGAAAAACAGATGGATTTGTATGTAGCATTTATGGATCTGGAGAAGGCATTTGATAGAGTTGATAGAGATGCTCTGAGGAAAGTATTAAGAGCATATGGTGTGGGAGTCTCCATGGTTGTTTAATCACATCCATAACAACCCCATCCATAAACAAATTAAACAACTATAGAGACATCACGCACCCCTGCTGCAAACCGACATTCCCTAGGAACCAATCACTTTCCTCTCTTCCTACTCATAAACATGCCTTACACCCTCAATAAAAACTTTTCACTGCTTCTAGCAACTTACCTCCCACACCATATAATTTAAATACCTTCCATAAAGCATCTCTATCAACTTTATCATATGCCTTCTCCAGATCCATAAATGCTATATAAAAATCCATTTGTTTTTCTAAGCACTTCTCACATACATTCTTCAAAGCAAACACCTGATCCACACATCCTCTACTACTTCTGAAACCACACTGCTCTTCCCCAGTCTGATGCTCTGTACATGCCTTCACCCTCTCAATCAATACCCTCCCATATAATTTTCCAAGAACACTCAACAAACTTATACCTCAGTAATTTGAACACACCTTTATCCCCTTTGCCTTTAAACAACAGCACTATGCATGCATTCTGCTAATCCTCAAGAACTTCAACATACACTGAATATCCTCACCAACCAGTCAACAACACAATCACCCCCTTTTTTAATACATTCCACAACGATACCATCCAAAGCCACTACCTTTTCAGCTTTCATCTTCAGCAAAGCTTTCACTACCTCTTCTCTGTTTACCAAATCATTCTATCTGACCTTCTCACTTCCCATACCACCTCGACCAAATATTTTTTCACCCCCATCTTTCCAATTCATCCTCAGTTTCCCTCTCCACTTCAGACATGTACATCCTCTAAGTCCAGCCTCTCCTCAGTAATTCTCCCAACATTTCCAAACTATATCAGCACACCCTTTTCAGCTCTCTCATACGTACTTTTCTTGCCATGTATAAGGAATCTCTCTCTCTCTCTCTCTCTCTCTCTCTCTCTCTCTCTCTCTCTCTCTCTCTCTCATCTCTCTCTCTCTCTCTCTCATTATCAACTATTCAATCAACCCTCCTCATACCACATTTTGTTGAGAAGCATTTCATTTCCAATACATCTACCCTCTTTCAAACTTTTTTATCTAGGACACATGCTTACATTCATACTACACTACTGAGACTATTGTACCATCAAACATACCCATCTTTGACCTCAGAGACAGTGACCTTTCTTTCCACATACACCTTAATACACCCAAGATCTATGGACCAAAGCTCCAAGACTTCAGTGGAGATCATTCGTCAACCCTAAATCATGCAGTGTCACACATCATCAACATCTCCAACCAAGCCAGAAAAAAGCATATACCACAAGGGTAAAGAAAGAAATACAACCTAAACTTCTCTCCACAAGTTACACACCTCTTTAAAAAAAGAACAGAAAAAACATTCACCATTAACAAAGATCAGAGAGCAAATCCACAGTCCAAATAGCACCATCAATAACAACATCTCTGAAAGATGAATTGAAAACTGGCACTCTTTCTTCAACTCAATTAACCACAAGACCCACAGAAACCAACTCAGGAGTACATTAAAAAAGATCCACACTTACCATACCAATCTAGACCCCACTCATGAAGGCACTCCTGACCTATTCCAGTGCAAGCCCCTCTTCCAAAAAAAACACACATATACTAATGAGACAAGACTCGAAAATACACCACAAGTCAATCTCACATCCAGACAGTAAAGTCATAAAAAACCAACACAAAATCCACCTAGAAACAATTGGCCATGCCAACCTTCATTTCCACTGATGCAATCAATGCAGTTAAAACTTTATCTCTCCTGCTAAAGGTCCTGACAACATACCAAACTTTTACATAAAACACTGGCCCAATTGTAATCCATGCAATTACATAAATCTTCAACCTTACCTGGCTACACAACAAACATCTTGACACTTGTAAAAAGAATATCATCCTAAAACCTCCAAACCACTCAACTCCCCTTCCTCCTACTGCCCCTTATCACTCCTATCCTCAGTATCCAAACTCAAGTGAAAAACTAAACGACAACAAAATCAGAGAAGACATAACCATTCCACCACCATGCTACACACTGACCCCCTCTAATTTGGTCTCTTGCTGCTCCTTGTTCCCTCCACCGCTTGACATATATATACTCTTTGTCAATCTTTCCTCACTCATTCTTTCCATATGTCCAAACCATTTCAACACACCCTCTTCTGCTCTCTCAACCACACTCTTTTTATTTCCACACATCTCTCTTACCCTTTCATAACTTACTCGATCAAACCACCTCACACCACACATTGCCCCAAAACATTCATTTCAAACACATCCACCCTCCTCCTTACAACCCTATCTATAGCCCATGCCTTACAACCAGATAATATTGTTGGAACTACTATTCCTTAAAACATACCCATTTTTGCTCTCTGAGAACACATTCCTTCCATATATTCTCCATCGCATCCAGAACCTTTGCCTCCTCCTCCACCCTAAGACTCACTTCCATTTCTGAATATATTTTTCATACATATTCACCATTTTCTGCATTTACTAGGTAGCGTCAAGAAAAGAGGACTAAGCCTAAAAGGGAATATTCTCACTTGGCCCTACTCTCTGTTCCTTTTTTTTTTTTTTTTTAAGTATAAAACAGGAGAGGAGGATTTCTAGGCCCCTGCTCCCTCCACTATTAGTCGCCCTCTATGACAAAAGGAATACTTCCCACGCATTCCCTGTGTTGTAGAAGGTGACTAAACGGGATGGGAGTGGGGGCTAGAAACCCTCCCCTCCTATTTCAACTTTCCAAAAGGGAAAAAACAAGAAGGAGTCATGCAGGGAGTGCTCATCCTTATCGAAGGCTCAGATTAGGGTGTCTAAATATGAGTGGATGTAACAAAGATGAGAAAAAAGGAGAGATATATAGTATTTTGGAGGAAAGGTGCCTGGATATTTTGGTTCAGAATGAAATGAAGCTCAAGGGTAAAGGGGAAGAGTGGTTTGGGAATGTCTTGGAGGTAAAGCCAGGGGTTGGTGAGAGGACAAGAGCAAAGGAAGGAGTAGCACTACCCCTGAAACAGGAGTTGCAGGAGTATGTGATAGTGTAAGACAGTAAACTCTGGATTGATATGGGTAAAACTGAAAGTGGATGGAGAGAGATGGGTGATTGTAGGTGCATATGCACCTGGTCATGAGGAAAAAGATCATGAGAGGCAAGTGTTTTAGGACCAGAAGAGTGAGTGTGTTAGCAGCTTTGATGGACAAGACCAGGTTATAGTGATGGGTGATTTGACTGCAAAGGTGAGTAATGTGGCAGTTGAGGGTATAACTGGTGTACATGGGGTGTTCAGTGTTGCAAATGGAAATGGTGAAGAGCTAGCAGATTTCTGTGCTAAAATAGGACTGGTGATTGGAAATACCTTGTTCAAAAAGAGAAATATACATAAGTATACATATGTAAGTAAGAGAGATGGCCAGAGAGTGTTATTGAATTAGGTGTTATTTGATTGGCATATGAAAGAGAGATTTTTGAATGCTAATGTGCTGAGAGGTGCAACTGGGGGGGATGTCTGATCATTATCTTGTAGAGGCGAAGGTGAAGATAAGTAGAAGTTTTCAGAAAAGAAGAGAATGTTGGGATGAAGAGAGTGGTGAGAGTAAGTGAGCTTGGAAAGGAGACTTATGTGAGGAAGTACCAGGAGGGATTCAGTGCAGAATGGAAAAAGGTGAAAGCAAATGACGTAAGGGGAGTGGGGGAGGAATGGGATGTATTAAGGGAAGCAGTGATGGCTTGCGCAAAAGATGCCTGTGGCATGAGAAAGGTGGGAGGTGGGCAGATTAGAAAGGGTAGTGAGTGGTGGGATGAAGAAGTAGGACTGACTGTTAGTGAGAGATGAGAGAAGCTTTTGGACAATTTTTCCAGGGAAATTGTGCAAATGACTGGGAGATGAATAAAGGAAAGAGGCAAGAGGCCAAGAGAAAGGTTGAAGAGGTAATAAAGGGGGCAAATGAGAGCTGGGGTGAGAAAGTATCATTAAATTTTAGGGAGAATAAAAAGATATTTTGGAAGGAATTAAATAAAGTGCGTAAGACAAGAGAACAAATGGGAACATCGGTGAAGGGGCAAAGTGAGAGGGAGATGGAGAGAGAGTATTTTGAAGGTCTGGTGAATGTGTTTGATGATAGAGTGGCAGATACAGGGTGTTTTGGTCAAGGTGGTGTGCGAAGTGAGAGGGTCAGGGAAAATGATTTGGTTCACAGAGAAGAGGTAGTGAAAGCTTTGTGTAAAATGAAAGCCGGCAAGGCGGTGCATTTGGATGGTATTAATGTGGAATTTATTAAAAAAGAGGGTGACTGTGTTGTTGACTGGTTGGTGAAAATATTCAATGTATGTATGGTACATGGTGAAGTGCCTGAGGATTGGCAGAATACATGTACAGTGCCATTGTACAAAGGCAAAGGGGATAAAGGTGAGTGTTATAATTACAGAGATATAAGTTTGTTGAGTATTCCTGGGAAAGTATATGGGAGGGTATTGATCAAGAGGGTCAAGGCATATACAGAGCATCAGATTGGGGAAGAGCAGTGCTGTTTCAGAAGTGGTAGATGATGTGTGTATCAGGTGTTTGCTTTGAAGAATGTATGTGAGAAGCACTTGGAAAAACAGATGGATTTGTATGTAGCATTTATGGATCTGGAGAAGGCATTTGATAGAGTTGATAGAGATGCTCTGAGGAAAGTATTAAGAGCATATGGTGTGGGAGTCTCCATGGTTGTTTAATCACATCCATAACAACCCCATCCATAAACAAATTAAACAACTATAGAGACATCACGCACCCCTGCTGCAAACCGACATTCCCTAGGAACCAATCACTTTCCTCTCTTCCTACTCATAAACATGCCTTACACCCTCAATAAAAACTTTTCACTGCTTCTAGCAACTTACCTCCCATACCATATAATTTAAATACCTTCCATAAAGCATCTCTATCAACTTTATCATATGCCTTCTCCAGATCCATAAATGCTATATAAAAATCCATTTGTTTTTCTAAGCACTTCTCACATACATTCTTCAAAGCAAACACCTGATCCACATATCCTCTACTACTTCTGAAACCACACTGCTCTTCCCCAGTCTGATGCTCTGTACATGCCTTCACCCTCTCAATCAATACCCTCCCATATAATTTTCCAAGAACACTCAACAAACTTATACCTCAGTAATTTGAACACACCTTTATCCCCTTTGCCTTTAAACAACAGCACTATGCATGCATTCTGCTAATCCTCAAGAACTTCAACATACACTGAATATCCTCACCAACCAGTCAACAACACAATCACCCCCTTTTTTAATACATTCCACAACGATACCATCCAAAGCCACTACCTTTTCAGCTTTCATCTTCAGCAAAGCTTTCACTACCTCTTCTCTGTTTACCAAATCATTCTATCTGACCTTCTCACTTCCCATACCACCTCGACCAAAACACCCTATATCTGCCTCTCCATCATCAAACACATTCAACAAACTTTCAAAATACTCATTCCATCTCCTTCTCACTTCCCCACTACTTGTTATTACCTCCCCATAAGCCCCCTTCACTGATGTTCCCATTTGTTCTCTTGTCTTATGCACTTTATTTACCTCATTCCAAAACATCTTTTTATTATTATCATTATTTTGCTTTGTTGCTGTCTCCCGCGTTAGCGAGGTAGCGCAAGGAAACACACGAAAGAATGGCCCAACCCACCCACATACACGTATATACATACACATCCACACACACACATATACATACCTATAAATCTCAACGTATACATATATATACACATACAGACATATACATATATACACATGCACATAATTCATACTGTCTGCCATTATTCATTCCCATTGCCACCCTGCCACACATAAAAATAACGACCCCCTCCCCCCAAATGTGCGTGAGGTAGCACTTGGAAAACACATCAAAGACCACTTTCATTCACATTCATCTCTAGCTGTCATATAATAATGCACCGAAACCACAGCTCCCTTTCCACATCCAGGCCCCACAAAACTTTCCATGGTTTACCCCAGACGCTTCACATGCCCTGGTTCAATCCATTGACAGCACGTCATCCCCAGTAAACCACATCGTTCCAATTCACTCTATTCCTTGCATGCCTTTCACCCTCCTGCATGTTCAGGCCCTGATCACTCAAAATCTTTTTCACTCCATCTTTCCAACTCCAATTTGGTCTCCCACTTCTCGTTCCCTCCACCTGTGACTCATATATCCTCTTGGTCAATCTTTCCTCACTCATTCTCTCCATGTGACCAAACCATTTCAAAACACCCTCTTCTACTCTCTCAACCACACTCTTTATATTACCACATATCTCTCTTACCCTATTATCAATTACACGATCAAATCACCTCACACCACATATTGTCCTCAAACATCTCATTTCCAGCACATCCACCCTCCTCCACACAACTCTATCCAAAGGCCACGCCTCGCAACCATATAACATTGTTGGAACCGCTATTCCTTCAAACATACCCATTTTTGCTTTCCGAGTTAATGTTCTCGACTTCCGCACATTCTTCAACGCTCCCAGAACTTTTGCCCCCTCCCCCACCCTATGATTCACTTCTGCTTCCATGGTTCCATCAGCTGCCAAATCCACTCCCAGATATCTAAAACACTTCACTTCCTCCAGTTTTTTTCCATTCCAACTTACCTCCCAACTGACTTGTCCCTCAACCCTACTGGACCTAATAACCTTGCTCTTATTCACATTTACTCTCAGGTTTCTTCTTTCACACACTTTACCAAACTCAGCCACCAGCTTCTGCAGTTTCTCGCACAAATCAGCCAAACTCAGTCACCAGCTTCTGCAGTTTCTTACACGAATCAGCCAAACTCAGTCACCAGCTTCTGCAGTTTCTCACATGAATCAGCCACCAGCACTGTATCATCAGCAAACAACAACTCACTCACTTCCCAAGCTGTCTCATCCACAACAGACTGCATACTTGCCACTCTGTCCAAAAGCCTTGCATTTTCCTCCCTAACAACCCCAACCATAAACAAATAAACAACCATGGAGACATCACACACCCCTGCTGCAAACCAACATCTATTGAGAACCAATCACTTCCCTCTCTTCCTACACGTACACAAGCCTTACATCCTCGATAAAAACTTTTCATTGCTTCTAAGAAGTTGCCCCCACACCAGATATTCTTAATTCCTACCACAGAGCATCTCTATCAACTCTATCATATGCCTTCTCCAGATCCATAAATGCTACATACAAATCCATTTGCTTTTCTAAGTATTTCCCACATACATTCTTCAAAGCAAACACCTGATCCACACATCCTCTACCTCTTCTGAAACCACACTGCTCTTCCCCAATCTGATGCTCTGTACATACCTTCACCCTCTCAATCAATACCCTCCCATATAATTTACCAGGAATACTCACCAAATTTATACCTCTGTAATTTGAGCACATACTTTTATTCCCTGTGCCTTTGTACAATGGCACTATGCAAGCATTCCTCCAATCCTCAGGCACCTCACCATGAGTCATACATACATTAAATAACCTTACCAACCAGTCAACAATACAGTCACCCCTTTTTTAATAAATTCCACTGCAATACCCAACAAACCCACTGCCTCGCTGCCTTTCATCTTCTGCAAAGCTTTTACTACCTCATCTCTGTTTACCAAATCATTTTCCCTAACCCTCTCACTTTGCACACCACCTCGACCAAAACACCCTATATCTGTCACCCTATCATCAAACACATTCAACAAACCTTCAAAACACTCGCTCCATCTCCTTCTCACGTCACCACTAATTGTTATCACCTCCCCATTATCCCCCTTCACTGATGTTCCCATTTTTTCCCTGGTCTTACGCACTTTATTTACCTCCTTCCAAAACATCTTTTTATTCTCCCTAAAATTTAATGATACTCTCTCACCCCAACTCTCATTTGCCCTCTTTTTCACCTCTTGCACCTTTCTCTTGACATCCTGTCCCTTTCTTTTATACATCTCCCAGTCATTTGCATTATTTCCCTGCAAAAATCATCCAAATGCCTCTCTTCTCTTTCACTAATAATCTTACTTCTTCATCCCACCACTCACCACCCTTTCTAATCTGCCCACCTTCTACGCTTTTTATGCCACAAGCATCTTTTGCGCAAGCCATCACTGCTTCCCTAAATACATCCCATTCCTCCCCCACTCCCCTTACCTCCTTTGTTCTCACCTTTTTCCATTCTGTACTCAGTCCCTCCTGGTACTTCCTCACACAAGTCTCCTTTCCAAGCTCACTTACTCTCACCACTCTCTTCACCCCAACATTCTCTCTTCTTTTCTGAAAACCTCTACAAATCTTCACCTTCGCCTCCACAAGACAACGATCAGACATCCCTCCAGTTGCACCTCTCAGCACATTAACATCCAAAAGTCTCTCTTTCATGCGCCTATCAATTAACACGTAATCCAATAACGCTCTCTGGCCATCTCTCCTACTTATATATGTATACTTATGTATATCTCTCTTTTTAAGCCTGGTATTCCCAATCACCAGTCCTTTTTCAGCACATAAATCTACAAGCTGCTCACCATTTCCATTTATAATACTGAACACCCCATGTACACTAACTATTCCCTCAACTGCCACATTACTCACCTTTGCATTCAAATCTTCCATCACTATAACCCGGTCTCGTGCATCAAAACTACTAACACACTCACTCAGCTGATCCAAAAATACTTGCCTCTCATGATCTTTCTTCTCATGCCCAGGTGCATATGTACCAAAAATCACCCATCTCTCTCCATCCACTTTCAGTTTTACCCATATCAATCTAGAGTTTAGTTTCTTACACTCTATTACATACTCCCACCACTCCTGTTTCAGGAGTAGTGCTACTCCTTCCCTTGCTCTTGTCCTCTCACTAACCCCTGACTTTACTCCCAAGACATTCCCAAACCACTCTTCGCCTTTACCCTTGAGCTTCGTTTCACTCAGAGCCAAAACATCCAGGTTCGTTTCCTCAAACATACTACCTATCTCTCCTTTTTTCTCATCTTGGTTACATCCACACACATTTAGACACCCCAGTCTGAGCCTTCGAGGAGGATGAGCACTCCCCGCGTGACTCCTTCTGTTTCCCCTTTTAGAAACTTAGAGACTTTTGGATGTTAAATTGCTGAGAGGGGTAACTGGAGGGATGTCTGATAATTATCTTGTGGAGGTGAAGGTGAAGATTTGTAGAGATTTTCAGACAAGAGGATGGAGAGAGTGGTGAGACTAAGTGAGCTTGGAAAGGAGACTTGTGTGAGGAAGTACCAGGAGAGGTTGAGTGCAAAATGGGTAAAGGTGAGAGCAAATGACATATGGTGGGTTTGGGAGGAATAGGATGTACTTAGGGAAGCAGTGTTGGCTTGCACAAAAGATGCCTGTGGCAGAGAAACTTTGGGAGGTGGGTAAATTAGAAAGGGTGATGAGTGTTGGGATGAAGAAGTTAGATTGTTAGTGAAAGAGAAGAGATAGGCATTTAGACGATTTTTGTAGGGAAACAGTGCAAATGACTGGGAGATGTTTGAAAGAAAAAGGCAGGAGGTCACGAGAAAGGTGCAAGAGGTGAAAAAGAGGGCAAATGAGAGTTGGGGTGAGAGAGTATCATTAAATTTTAGGGAGGATAAAAAGGTGTTTTGGAAGGAGGTAAAGTGCATAAGACAAGTAAACAAATAAGAACATGGGTGAAGGGGGGTTACTGGGGAGGTAATACCAATCAGTGGTGATGTGAGAAGGAGATGGAGTGAGAATTTTGAAGGTTTGCTGAATGGCAGATATTGGGTGCCTTGGTCGAGATGGTATGCGAAGTGAGAGGGTTAGGGAGAATGATTTGGTAAATAGAGAATGGGTAGTAAAGGCTTTGTGGAAGATGAAAGCCGGCAAGGCAGCAGCTTTGGATGGTATTGCAGGGGAATTTATTAAAAAAGGGGGTGACTGTATTGTTGACTGGTTGGTAAGGTTATTTAATGTATGTATGACTCATGGTGAGATGCCTGAGGATTGGCAGAATGCATGCATAGTGCCATTGTACAAAGGCAATGGGATAAAGGTGAGTGCTCAAATTACAGATATAAGTTTGTTGAGTATTCCTGGGAAATCGTATGGGAGGATATTGATTGAGAGGGTGAAGGGATGCACAGAGCTTCAGATTGGGGAAGAGCAGTGTGGTTTCAGAAGTGGTAGGGGATGTGTGGATCAGGTGTTTGCTTGGCATATGATAGAGTTGATAGATAAGCTTTGTAGAATGTGTTAAGAATATATGGTGTAGGAGGCAAGATGCTAGAAACAGTGAAAAGTTTTTATCGAGGATGTAAGGCATGTGTACGAGTAGAAAGAGAGGAAAGTGATTGGTTCTCAGTGAAAGTCAGTTTGCGGCAGGGGTGCGTGATGTCTCCATGGTTGTTTAATTTGTTTATGGATGGGGTTGTTGGGAGGTGATTACAAGAGTTTTGGAGAGAGGGTCAAGAGTGCAGTCTGTTCGGGATGAGAGGGCTTGGGAAGTGAGTCAGCTGTTGTTCGCTGATGATACAGCACTGGTGGCTGATTAAGGTGAGAAACTGCAGAAGCTGGTGACTCAGTTTGGTAAAGTGTGTGAAAGAAGAAAGCTGAGAGTAAACTTGAATAAGAACAAGGTTATTAGGTACACTGGGGTTGAAAGACAAGTCAATTGGGAGGTTAGTTTGAATAGAGAAAAACTGGAGGAAGTGAAGTGTTTTAGATATCTGGGAGTGGATTTGGCAGGATATGAAAACATGGAAGCGGATGTGAGTCACAAGGTGGGGAGGAGGCGAAAGTTCTGGGAGTGTTGAAAAATATGTGGAAGGCAAGAACATTATCTCGGAAAGTAAAAATGGATAGGTTTGAAGGAATAGTGGTTGCGAGGGTTGGGCTATAGATAGAATTGTGTTAAGGAGGTTGGATGTGTTTGAAATAAGATGTTTGAGAACAGGGCATGTGAAGTGTCTGGAGTAAACCATGGAAAGTTTTGTCGGGCCTACATGTGGAAAGGGAGCTGTGGTTTTGGTGCATCATACATGACATCAAGAGACTGAGTATGAACGAATGTGGCCTTTGTTGTCTTTTTCTAGCAGTACCTCAAGCACATGCAGGGGGAGGGGGTTGTCATTTCATGTGTGGTGGGGTGGCGACGGGAATGAATGCGGGCAGACAGCATGAATTATGAACATGTGTATATATGTATATGTCTGTGTGCGTATATATATGTTTATGTTGAGATGTATATGTATGTATATGTGTGTGTGTGGATGTGAATGTATATACATGTGTATGTGGGTGGGTTGGGCCATGCTTTCGCCTGTTACCTTGCGCTAACTCGCTAATGTGGGAGACAGTGAGAAAGTATAATAAATAAATATATATATATATATATATATATATATATATATATATATATATATATATATATATATATAACCCTGGGGATAGGGGATTAAGAATACTTCCCACGTATTCCCTGCGTGTCGTAGAAGGCGACTAAAAGGGGAGGGAGCGGGGGGCTGGAAATCCTCCCCTCTCGTTTTTTTTTTTTTTTTCCCAAAAGAAGGAACAGAGGGGGCCAGGTGAGGATATTCCAAAAAAAGCCCAGGCCTCTGTTCTTAACGCTACCTCGCTAACGCGGGAAATGGCAAATAGTTTAAAAGAAAAGAAAACATATATATATATATATATATATATATATATATTTTTTTTTTTGTCGGTCTCCTGCGTTTGCAAGGTAGCGCAAGGAAGCAGACGAAAGAAATGGCCCAACCCACCCCCATACACATGTATATACACACGCAAATATACATACCTACACAGCTTTCCATGGTTTACCCCAGACGCTTCACATGCCCTGATTCAATCCACTGACACCACGTCAACCCCGGTATACCACATCGATCCAATTCACTCTATTCCTTGCCCTCCTTTCACCCTCCTGCATGTTCAGGCCCCGATCACACAAAATCTTTTTCACTCCATCTTTCCACCTCCAATTTGGTCTCCCACTTCTCCTCGTTCCCTCCACCTCCGACACATATATCCTCTTGGTCAATCTTTCCTCACTCATTCTCTCCATGTGCCCAAACCATTTCAAAACACTCTCTTCTGCTCTCTCAATCACGCTCTTTTTATTTCCACATATCTCTTACCCGTACGTTACATACTCGATCAAACCACCTCACACCACACATTGCCCTCAAACATCTCATTTCCAGCACATCCATCCTCCTGCGCACAACTCTAGCCATAACCCAAACCTCACAACCATACAACATTGTTGGAACCACTATTCCTTCAAACATACCCATTTTTGCTTTCCGAGATAATGTTATCGACTTCCAAACATTCTTCAAGGCTCCCAGGATTTTCGCCCCCTCCCCCACCCTATGATCCACTTCCGCTTCCATGGTTCCATCTGCTGCCAGGTCCACTCCCAGATATCTAAAACACTTTACTTCCTCCAGTTTTTCTCCATTCAAACTTACCTCCCAATTGACTTGACCCTCAACCCTACTGTACCTAATAACCTTGCTCTTATTCACATTTACTCTTAACTTTCTTCTTTCACACACTTTACCAAACTCAGTTACCAGCTTCAGCAGTTTCTCACATGAATCAGCCACCAGCGCTATATCATCAGCGAACAACAACTGACTCACTTCCCAAGCTCTCTCATCCCTAACAGACTTCATACTTGCCCCTCTTTCCAAAACTCTTGCATTCACCTCCCTAACAACCCCATCCATAAACAAATTAAACAACCATGGAGACATCACACACCCTCTCTTCCTACACGTACACATGCCATACATCCTCGATAAAAACTTTTCACTGCTTCTAACAACTTGCCTCCCACACCATATATTCTTAATACCTTCCTCTATCAACTCTATCATATGCCTTCTCCAGATCCATAAATGCTACATACAAATCCATTTGCTTTTCTAAGTATTTCTCACATACATTCTTCAAAGCAAACACCTGATCCACACATCCTCTACCACTTCTGAAACCACACTACTCTTCCCCAATCTGATGCTCTGTCCATGCCTTCACCCTCTCAATCAATACCCTCCCATATAATTTACCAGGAATACTCAACAAACTTATACCTCTGTAAGTTGAGCACTCACTCTTATCCCCTTTGCCTTTGTACAATGGCACTATGCACGCATTCCGCCACTCCTCAGGCACCTCACCATGAGTCATACATACATTAAATAACCTTACCAACCAGTCAATAATACAGTCACCCCCTTTTCTAATAAATTCCACTGCAATACCATCCAAACCTGCTGCCTTGCCGGCTTTCATCTTCCGCAAAGCTTTTACTACCTCTTCTCTGTTCACCAAATCATTTTCCCTAACCCTTTCACTTTGCACACCACCTCAACCAAAACAGCCTATATCTGCCACTCTATCATCAAACACATTCAACAAACCTTCAAAATACTCACTCCATCTCCTTTTCACATCACCACTACTTGTTATCACCTCCTCATTTGCGCCCTTCAATGAAGTTCCCATTTATTCCCTTGTCTTACGCACTTTATTTACCTCCTTCCAGAACATCTTTTTATTCTCTCTAAAATTTAATGATACTCTCTCACCCCAACTCTCATTTGCCCTCTTTTTCACCTCTTGCACCTTTCTCTTGACCTCCTGTCTCTTTCTTTTATACATCTCCCGCTCAATTGCATTTTTTCCCTGCAAAAATCGTCCAAATGCCTCTCGCTTCTCTTTCACTAATAATCTTACTTCTTCATCCCACCAATCACCACCCTTTCTAATCAACCCACCTCCCATTCTTCTCATGCCACAAGCATCTTTTGCGCAACCCATCACTGATTCCCTAAATACATCCCATTCCTCCCCCACTCCCCTTACTTCCATTGTTCTCACCTTTTTCCATTCTGTACTCAGTCTCTCCTGGTACTTCCTCACACAAGTCTCCTTCCCAAGCTCACTTACTCTCACCACCCTCTTCACAACAACATTTACTCTTCTTCTCTGAAAACCCATACAAATCTTCACCTTAGCCTCCAGTTGCACCTCTCATATACATATATATATATATATATATATATATATGTATATATATATATATATATATATATATATACATATATATATATATATATATATATATATATATATATATATATATATCATTATGATATATATATATATATCGTGAGAAGAAAGATCATGAGAGGCAAGTGTTTTGGGAGCAGCTGAATGAGTGTGTTAGTGGTTTTGATCCACAAGACCGGGTTATAGTGATGGGTGATTTGAATGCAAAGGTGAGTAATGGGGCAGCTGAGGGAATAATTGGTATACATGGGGTGTTCAGTGTTGTAAATGGAGATGGTGAAGAGCTTGTAGATTTGTGCTGAACAAGGACTGGTGATTGGGAATACCTGGTTTAAAAAGCGAGATATACATAAGCATACGTATGTAAGTAGGAGAGATGGCCAGAGAGCATTATTGGATTACGTGTTAATTGACAGGCACCTGAAAGAGAGACTTTTGGATGCTAATGTGCTGAGAGGTGCAACTGGAGGGATGTCTGATCATTATCTTGTGGAGGCGAAGGTGAAGATTTGTAGGGGTTTTCAGAAAAGAAGAGAGAATGTTGGGGTGAAGAGGGTAGTGAGAGTAAGTGAGCTTGGGAAGGAGACTTGTGTGAGGAAGTACAAGGAGAGACTGAGTACAGAATGGAAAAAAGGTGAGAACAAAGGAGGTAAGGGGAGTGGGGGAGGAATGGGATGTATTTAGGGAAGCAGTGATGGCTTGCGCAAAAGATGCTTGTGGCATGAGAAGCATGGGAGATGGGTTGATTAGAAAGGGTAGAGAGTGGTGGGATGAAGAAGTAAGATTATTAGTGAGAGAGAAGAGAGTGGCATTTGGACGATTTTTGCAGGAAATAATGCAAATGAGTGAGAGATGTATAAAAGAAAGAGGCAGGAGGTCAAGAGAAAGGTGCAAGAGGTGAAAAAGAGGGCAAATGAGAGTTGGGGTGAGAGAGTGTCATTAAATTTTGGGGAGAATAAAAAGATGTTCTGGAATGAGGTAAATAAAGTGCGTAAGACAAGTGCATGTTCAGGCCCCAATCACACAAAATCTTTTTCACTCCATCTTTCCACCTCCAATTTGGTCTCCCACTTCTCCTCGTTCCCTCCACCTCCGACACATATATCCTCTTGGTCAATCTTTCCTCAATCATTCTCTCCATGTGCCCAAACCATTTCAAAACACCTTCTTCTGCTCTCTCAAGCACACTCTTTTTATTTCCACACATCTCTCTTACCCTTACATTACTTACTCAATCAAACCACCTCACGACTCATATTGTCCTCAAACATCTCATTTCCAGCACATCCACCCTCCTCCGCACAACTCTATCCATAGCCCACGCCTGGCAACCATACAACATTGTTGGAACCACTATTCCTTCAAACATACCCATTTTTGCTTTCTGAGATAATGTTATCGACTTCCACACATTCTTCAAGGCTCCCAGAATTTTCACCCCCTCCCCCACCCTATGATTCACTTCCACTTCCATGGTTCCATCCGCTGCCAGATCCACTCCCAGATATCTAAAACACTTTACTTCCTCCAGTTTTTCTCCATTCAAACTTACCTCCCAATTGACTTAACCCTCAACCCTACTGTACTTAATAACCTTGCTCTTATTGACATTTACTCTTAACTTTCTTCTTTCACACACTTTACCAAACTCTGTTACCAGCTTCTGCAGTTTCTCACACGAATCAGTCACCAGCGCTGTATCATCAGCGAACAACAACTGACTCACTTCCCAAGCTCTCTCATCCCCAACAGACTTCATACTTGCCCCTCTTTCCAAAACTCTTGCATTCACCTTCCTAACAACCCCATCCATAAACAAATTAAACAACCATGGAGACATCACATACCCCTGCCGCAAACCTACATTCACTGAGAACCAATCACTTGCCTCTCCTCCTACACGTACACATGCCTTACATCTTCGATAAAAACTTTTCACTGCTTCTAACAACTTGCCTCCCACACCATATATTCTTAATACCTTCCACAGAGCATCTCTATCAACTCTATCATATGCCTTCTCCAGATCCATAAATGCTACATACAAATCCATTTGCTTTTCTAAGTATTTCTCACATACATTCTTCAAAGCAAACACCTGATCCACACATCCTCTACCACTTCTGAAACCACACTGCTCTTCCCCAATCTGATGCTCTGTACATGCCTTCACCCTCTCAATCAATATCCTACCATATAATTTACCAGGAATACTCAACAAACTTATACCTCTGTAATTTGAGCACTCACTCTTATCCCCTTTGCCTTTGTACAATGGCACTATGCACGCATTCCGCCAATCCTCAGGCACCTCACCATGAGTCATACATACATTAAATAACCTTACCAACCAGTCAACAATACAGTCACCCCCTTTTTTAATAAATTCCACTGCAATACCATCCAAACCTGCTGCCTTGCTGGCTTTCATCTTCTGTAAAGCTTTTACTACCTCTTCTCTGTTCACCAAATCATTTTCCCTAACCCTCTCACTTTCCACACCACCTCGACCAAAACATCCTATATCTGCCACTCTATCATCAAGCACATTCAACAAACCTTCAAAATACTCACTCCATCTCCTTCTCACATCACCACTACTTGTTATCACCTCCCCATTAACCCCCTTCACTGAAGTTCCCATTTGCTCCCATGTCTTACGCACTTTATTTACCTCCTTCCAAAACATCTTTTTATTCTTCCTGAAATTTAATGATACTCTCTCACCCCAACTCTCATTTCCCCTCTTTTTCACCTCTTGCACCTTTCTCTTGACCTCCTGCCTCTTTCTTTTATACCTCTCCCTCTCATTTGCATTTTTTCCCTGCAAAAATCGTCCAAATGCCTCTCTCTTCTCTTTCACTAATAATCTTACTTCTTCATCCCACCACATACTACCTTTCCTAACCAACCCACCTCCCACATTTCTCATGCCACAAGCATCTTTTGCACAAGCCATCACTGCTTCCCTAAATACATCCCATTCCTCCCCCACTCCCCTTACCTCCTTAGTTCTCACCTTTTTCCATTCTGTACTCAGTCTCTCCTGGTACTTTCTCACACAAGTCTTCTTCCAAAGCTCATTTACTCTCACCACTCTCTTCACCCCAATATTCTCTCTTCTTTTCTGAAAACCCCCACAAATCTTCACCTTCGCCTCCAAAAGATAATGATTAGACATCCCTCCAGTTGCACCTCTCAGCACATTAACATCCAAAAGTCTCTATTTCGTGGGTCTATCAATTAATATGTAATCCAAGAATGCTCTCTGGCCATCTCTCCTACTTACATACGTAAACTTATGTATATCTCCCTTTTTAAACCAGGTATTCCCAATCACCAGTCCTTTTTCAGCACATAAATCTACAAGCTCTTCACCATTTCTATTTACAACACTGAGCACCCCATGTATACCAAGTATTCCCTCAACTGCAACATTACTCACCTTTGCATTCAAATCACCCATCACTATAACCCGGTCTTGTGGATCAAAACCACTAACACACTCATTCAGCTGCTCCCAAAACACTTGCCTCTCATGATCTTTCTTCACATGCCCAGGTGCATATGCACCAATAATCACCCATCTCTCTCCATCAACTTTCAGTTTTACCCATATCAATCTAGAGTTTACTTTCTTACACTCTATCACATACTCCCACAACTCCTGATTCAGGAGTAGTGCTACTCCTTCCCTTGCTCTTCTCCTCTCACTAACCCCTGACTTTACTCCCAAGACATTCCCAAACCACTCTTCCCCTTTACCCTTGAGCTTTGTTTCACTCAGAGTCAAAACATCCAGGTTCCTTTCCTCAAACATACTACCTATCTCTCCTTTTTTCTCATCTTGGTTACATCCACACACATTTAGACACCCCAATCTGAGCCTTCGAGGAGGATGAGCACTCCTCGAGTGACTACTTCTTCTGTTTCCCCTTTTAGAAAGTTAAAATACAAGGAGGGGAGGGTTTCTGGCCCCCTGCTCCCGTCCCCTTTAGTCACCTTCTACGACACGTGAGGAATGCGTGGGAAGTGTTGTTTCCCCCCTATCCCCAGGGATATATATTATTTATTTTTTATTTTGCTTAATTGCTGTCTCCCGCATTCGCGAGGTAGCGCAAGGAAACAGAAGAAAGAAATGGCCCAACCCACCCCATAAACATGTATATACACACACGTCCACACACGCAAATATACATACCTATACATCTCAATGTACACATATATATACACACACAGACACATACATATATACCCATGCACACAATTCACACTGTCTGCCTTTATTCATTCCCATTGCCACCTTGCCACACATGAAATACCATCCCCCTCCCCCCTCACTAGGAAGAGATAACAAAGGTCCCATTCATTCACACTCAGTCTCCAGCTGTCATGCAATAATGCCCAAAACCACAGCTCCGTTTCCACATCTAGGCCCCACACAACTTTCCATGGTTTACCCCAGACGCTTCACATGCCCTGATTCAATCCACTGACAGCACGTCAACCCCGGTATACCACATCGATCCAATTCACTCTATTCCTTGCCCGCCTTCACTCTCCTGTATGTTCAGGCACCGATCACTCAAAATCTTTTTCACTCCATCTTTCCACCTCCAATTTGGTCTCCCACTTCTCCTCGTTCCATCCACCTCTGACACATATATCCTCTTGGTCAATCTTTCCTCACTCATTCTCTCCATGTGCCCAAACCATTTCAAAACACCCTCTTCTGCTCTCTCAACCACGCTCTTTTTATTTCCACACATCTCTCTTACCCTTATATTACTTACTCGATCAAACCACCTCACACCACACATTGTCCTCAAACATCTCATTTCCATCACATCCACCCTCCTGCGCACAACTCTATCCATAGCCCACGCCTCGCAGCCATACAACATTGTTGGAACCACTGTTCCTTCAAACATACCAGATCCACTCCCAGATATCTAAAACACTTTACTTCCTCCAGTTTTTCTCCATTCAAACTTACCTCCCAATTGACATGACCCTCAACCCTACTGTACCTAATAACCTTGCTCTTATTCACATTTACTCTTAACTTTCTTCTTTCACACACTTTACCAAACTCAGTCACCAGCTTGTGCAGTTTCTCACATGAATCAGCCACCAGCGCTGTATCATCACCAAACAACAACCGACTCACTTCCCAAGCTCTCTCATCCACAACAGCCTTATATATATATATATATATATATATATATATATATATATATATATATATATATATATATATCCCTGGGGATAGGGGTGAAAGAATACTTCCCACGCATTCCTCGCGTCTCGTAGAAGGCGACTAGAGCGGACGGGAGCGGGGGTCCAGAAATCCCCCCCTCCTTGTATTTTTAACTTTCTAAAAAATGGGAAACAGAAGGAGTCACGCGGGGAGTGCTCATCCTCCTCGTAGACTCAGGTTGGGGTGTCTAAATGTGTGTGGATGTAACCAAGATGTGAAAAAAGGAGAGATAGGTAGTATGTTTGAGGAAAGGAACCTGGATGTTTTGGCTCTGAGTGAAACGAAGCTAAAGGGTAAAGGGGAAGAGTGGTTTGGGAATGTCTTGGGAGTAAAGTCAGGGGTTAGTGAGAAGACAAGAGCAAGGGAAGGAGTAGCAGTACTCCTGAAACAGGAGTTGTGGGAGTATGTGATAGAATGTAAAAAAGTAAATTCTCGATTAATATGGGTAAAACTGAAAGTTGATGGAGAGAGATGGGTGATTATTGGTGCATATGCACCTGGGCATGAGAAGAAAGATCATGAGAGGCAAGTGTTTTGGGAGCAGCTGAATGAATGTGTTAGTGGTTTTGATGCACGCAACCGGGTTATAGTGATGGGTGATTTGAATGCAAAGGTGAGTAATGTGGCAGTTGAGGGAATAATTGGTATACATGGGGTGTTCAGTGTTGTAAATGGAAATGGTGAAGAGCTTATAGATTTATGTGCTGAAAAAGGACCGGTGATTGGGAATACCTGGTTTAAAAAGCGAGATATACATAAGTATACGTATGTAAGTAGGAGAGATGGCCAGAGAGCGCTATTGGATTGTGTTAATTGACAGGCACGCGAAAGAGAGACTTTTGGATGTAAATGTGCTGAAAGGTGCAACTGGAGGGATGTCTGATCACTATCTTGTGGAGGCTAAGGTGAAGAATTGTAAGGGTTTTCAGAAGAGAAGAGTGAATGTTGAGGTGAAGAGGGTGGTGAGAGTAAGTGAGCTTGGAAAGGAGACTTGTGTGAGGAAGTACCAGGAGAGACTGAGTACAGAATGGAAAAAGGTGAGAACAATGGAAGTAAGGGGAGTGGGGGAGGAATGGGATGTATTTAGGGAATCAGTGATGGATTGCGCTAAAGATGCTTGTGGCATCAGAAGCGTGGGAGGTGGGTTGATTAGAAAGGGTAGTGAGTGGTGGGATGAAGAAGTAAGATTATTAGTGAAAGAGAAGAGAGAGGCATTTGGACGATTTTTGCAGGGAAAAAATGCAATTGAGTGGGAGATGTATAAAAGAAAGAGGCAGGAGGTCAAGAGAAAGGTGCAAGAGGTGAAAAAGAGGGCAAATGAGAGTTGGGGTGAGAGAGTATCATTAAATTTTAGGGAGAATAAAAAGATGTTTTGGAAGGAGGTAAATATAGTGCGTAAGACAAGGGAATAAATGGGAACTTCAGTGAAGGGCGCAAATGGGGAGGTGATAACAAGTAGTGGTGATGTGAGAAGGAGATGGAGTGAGTATTTTGAAGGTTTGTTGAATGTGTTTGATGATAGAGTGGCAGATATAGGGTGTCTTCGTCGAGGTGGTGTGCAAAGTGAGAGGGTTGGGGAAAATTATTTGGTAAACAGAGAAGAGGTAGTAAAAGCTTTGCGGAAGATGAAAGCCGGCAAGGCAGCAGGTTTGGATGGTATTGCAGTGGAATTTATTAAAAAAGGGGGTGACTGTATTGTTGACTGGTTGGTAAGGTTATTTAATGTATGTATGACTCATGGTGAGGTGCCTGAGGATTGGCGGAATGTGTGCATAGTGCCATTGTACAAAGGCAAAGGGGATAAGAGTGAGTGCTCAAATTACAGAGGTATAAGTTTGTTGAGTACTCCTGGTAAATTATATGGGAGGGTACTGATTGAGAGGGTGAAGGCATGTACAGAGCATCAGATTGGGGAAGAGCAGTGTGGTTTCAGAAGTGGTAGAGGATGTGTGGATCAGGTGTTTGCTTTGAAGAATGTATGTGAGAAATACTTAGAAAAGCAAATGGATTTGTATGTAGCATTTATGGATCTGGAGAAGGCATATGATAGAGTTGATAGAGATGCTCTGTGGAAGGTATTAAGAATATATGGTGTGGGAGGCAAGTTGTTAGAAGCAGTGAAAAGTTTTTATCGAGGATGTAAGGCATGTGTACGTGTAGGAAGAGAGGAAAGTGATTGGTTCTCAGTGAATGTAGGTTTGTGGCAGGGGTGTGTGATGTCTCCATGGTTGTTTAATTTGTTTATGGATGGGGTTGTTAGGGAGGTGAATGCAAGAGTTTTGGAAAGAGGGGCAAGAATGAAGTCTGTTGTGGATAGGAGAGCTTGGGAAGTGAGTCAGTTGTTGTTCGCTGATGATACAGTGCTGGTGGCTGATTCATGTGAGAAACTGCAGAAGCTGGTAACTGAGTTTGGTAAAGTGTGTGAAAGAAGAAAGTTAAGAGTAAATGTGAATAAGAGCAAGGATATTAGGTACAGTAGGGTTGAGGGTCAAGTCAATTGGGAGGTAAGTTTGAATGGAGAAAAACTGGAGGAAGTAAAGTGTTTTAGATATCTGGGAGTGGATCTGGCAGTGGATGGAACCATGGAAGCGGAAGTGAATCATAGGGTGGGGGAGGGTGCCAGAAGCTCTCCCCTCCTTGTATTTTAACTTTCTAAAAGGGGAAACAGAAGAAGGAGTCACGCGGGGAGTGCTCATCCTCCTCGAAGCCTCAGATTGGGGTGTCTAAATGTGTGTGGATGTAACCAAGATGAGAAAAAACGAGAGATAGGTAGTATGTTTGAGGAAAGGAACCTGGATGTTTTGGCTCTGAGTGAAACGAAGCTCAAGGGTAAAGGGGAAGAGTGGTTTGGGAATGTCTTAGGAGTAAACTCAGGGGTTAGTGAGAGGACAAGAGCAAAGGAAGGAGTAGCACTACTCCTGAAACAGGAGTTCTCGGAGTATGTGAAAGAGTGTAAGAAAGTAAATTCTAGATTGACATGGGTAAAACTGAAAGTTGATGGGGAGAGATGGGTGATTATTGGTGCATATGCACCTGGGCATGAGAAGAAAGACCATGAAAGGCAAGTGTTTTGGGAGCAGCTGAATGAGTGCATTAGTGGTTTTGATGCACAAGACTGGGATATAGTGATGGGTGATTTGAATGCAAAGGTGAGTAATGTGGCAGTTGAGGGAATAATTGGTATACATGGGGTGTTCATTGTTGTAAATGGAAATGGTGAAGAGCTTGTAGATTTATGTGCTGAAAAAGGACCGGTGATTGGGAATACCTGGTTTAAAAAGCGAGATATACATAAGTATACGTATGTAAGTAGGAGAGATGGCCAGAGAGCGTTATTGGATTATGTGTTAATTGATAGGCACGCGAAAGAGAGACTTTTGGATGTTAATGTGCTGAGAGGTGCAACTGGAGGGATGTCTGATCATTATCTTGTGGAGGCAAAGGTGAAGATTTGTAGGGGTTTTCAGAAGAGAGAATGTTGGGGTGAAGAGAGTGGTGAGAGTAAGTGAGCTTGGAAAGGAGACTTGTGTGAGGAAGTACAAGGAGAGACTGATTACAGAATGGAAAAAGGTGAGAGCAAAGGAGGTAAGGGGAGTGGGGGAGGAATGGGATATATTTAGGGTAGCAGTGATGGCTTGCGCTAAAGATGCTTGTGGCATCAGAAGTGTGGGAGGTGGGTTGATTAGAAAGGGTAGTGAGTGGTGGGTTGAAGAAGTAAGATTATTAGTGAATGAGAAGAGAGGCATCTGGACAATTTTTGCAGGGAAAAAATGCAAATGAGAGGGATATGTATAAAAGAAAGAGGCAGGAGGTCAAGAGAAAGGTGCAAGAGGTGAAAAAGAGGGCAAATGAGAGTTGGGGTGAGAGAGTATCATTAAATTTTAGGGAGAATAAAAAGATGTTTTGGAAGGAGGTAAATAAAGTGCGTAAGACAAGGGAGCAAAGGGGAACTTCAGTGAAGGGCGCTAATGGGGAGGTGATAACAAGTAGTGGTGATGTGAGAAGGAGATGGAGTGAGTATTTTGAAGTTTGTTGAATGTGTTTGATGATAGAGTGGGAGATATAGGGTGTTTTGGTCGAGGTGGTGTGGAAAGTGAGAGGGTTAGGGAAAATGATTTGGTAAACAGAGAAGAGGTAGTAAAAGCTTTGCGGAAGATGAAACCTGGCAAGACAGCAGGTTTGGATGGTATTGCAGTGGAATTCATTAAAAAAGGTGGTAACTGTATTGTTGATTGGTTGGTAAGGTTATTTAATGTGTGTATGATTCATGGTGAGGTGCCTGAGGATTGGCGGAATGCTTGCATAGTGCCATTGTACAAAGGCAAAGGGGATAAGAGTGAGTGCTCAAATTACAGAGGTATAAGTTTGTTGAGTATTCCTGGTAAATTATATGGGAGGGTATTGATTGAGAGGGTGAAGGTATGTACAGAGCATCAGATTGGGGAAGAGCAGTGTGGTTTCAGAAGTGGTAGAGGATGTGTGGATCAGGTGTTTGCTTTGAAGAATGTATGTGAGAAATACTTAGAAAAGCAAATGGATTTGTATGTAGCATTTATGGATCTGGAGAAGGCATATGATAGAGTTGATAGAGATGCTCTGTGGAAGGTATTAAGAATATATGGTGTAGGAGGCAAGTTGTTAGAAGCAGTGAAAAGTTTTTATCGAGGATGTAAGGCATGTGTATGCGTAGGAAGAGAGGAAAGTGATTGGTGCTCATTGAATGTAGGTTTGCGGCAGGGGTGTGTGATGTCTCCATGGTTGTTTAATTTGTTTATGGATGGGGTTGTTAGGGAGGTGAATGCAAGAGTTTTGCAAAGAGGGGCAAGTATGCAGTCTGTTGGGTATGGGAGAGCTTGGGAAGTGAGTCAGTTGTTGGTCACTGATGATACAATGTTGGTGGCTGATTCATGTGAGAAACTGCAGAAGCTGGTAACTGAGTTTGGTAAAATGTGTGAAAGAAGAAAGTTACGAGTAAATGTGAATAAGAGCAAGGTTATTAGGTACAGTAGGGTTGAGGGTCAAGTCAATTGGGAGGTAAGTTTGAATGGAGAAAAACTGGAGGAAGTAAAGTGTTTTAGATATCTGGGAGTGGATCTGGCAGCGGATGGAACCATGGAAGCGGAAGTGAATTCTAGGGTTGGGTTGTTTAATTTGTTTATGGATAGGGTTTTTATGGAGGTGAATGCAAGAGTTTCGGAAAGAGGGGCAAGATTGCAGTCTGTTGTGGATGAGAGAGCTTGGGAAGTGAGTCAGTTGTTCGCTGATGATACAGCGCTGGTGGCTGATTCATGTGAGAAACTGCAGAAGCTCATAGCTGAGTTTGGTAAAGCGTGTGAAAGAAGAGAGCTGATAGTAAATATGAATAAGAGTAAGGTTATTAGGTACAGTAGGGTTGAAGGACAACTCAATTGGGTGGTAAGTTTGAAAGGAGAAAAACTGGAGGATGTGAAGTGTTTTAGATATCTGGGAGTGGATTTGGCAGCGGATGGAACCATGGAAGCGGAAGTGAATCATAAGGTTGGGGAGGGGGTGAAAGCTCTGGGAAAAATGTGAGGAAGTCAAGAATGTTATCTTGGAAAGCAAAAATGGGCTTATTTGAAGGATTGTGGTTCCAACAATATTATATGGTTGCGAGGCATGGGCTATAGATAGAGTTGTGCGAAGGAGGGTGGGTGTGCTGGAAATGAGATGTTTGAGGACAATATGTGGTGTGAGGTGATTTGATCAAGTAAGTAATGAAAGGGTAAGAGAGACGTGTGGTAATAAAAAGAGTGTGGTTGAGAGAGCAGAAGAGGGTGCTTTGAAATGGTTTGGTCACATGGAGCGGATGAGTGAGAAAAGATTGACAAAGATGATATATGTGTCAGAGGTGGAGAGAATGAGGAGATGTGGGAGACGAAATTGGAAGTGGAAAGATGGAGTGAAATAGATTTTGAGTGATCGGGGCCTAAACATGCAGGAGGGTGAAAGGCATGCAAGGAATAGAGTGAATTGGAAGAATTTGGTATACAGAGGTCAACGTGCTGTCAATGGATTAAACCAGGGCATGTGAAGCGTCTGGGGTAAACCATGGAAAGTTTTGTGGGGCCTGGATGTGAAAAGGGAGCTGTGGTTTCGGTGCATTATACATGACAGCTAGAGATTGAGTGTGGACGTATGTGGCCTTTGTTGTCTTTTCCTAGCGCTACCTCACACACATGAGGGGAGGGGGTTTTCATTTCATGTGTGGCAGGGTGGCGACACGTTTCACCCCCTAGCATGTTCAAACCTCGACTGCTAAAAATCTCTTTCACTGCATCCTTCAATCTCCAGTTTGGTCTTTCCGTTTTCTTGTCCTTTTCACTTCTGACACATATATCCCCTCTGCCAACCTTTCCTCACTCATTCTCTCTTTATGTCAAAACCATTTCAGCACATCCTCTTCAGCTCTCTCAACCACATTCTTTTTATTATCACATCACTCTCTCTTACCCTTTCCTTATTTACTTGAAAAAACCACCTTGCACTACGTAATATTCTTAAATATTTCAGCTCCAACACATCCATCCTCCTCTGCACAACCCTATCTACAGCCCATGCCTTGCAACCAACCAATATATTTGGAAATACTATTCCTTCAAACATACCCATTTTTGCTCTTCCAGATAACGATCTCTGTCTCCACACATTCTTTAGCACTCCCAGAACATTTACCCCCTCATCCATCCTATAACACACTTCCTCTTTCATGGTTCTATTCACTGCCATGTCCACTCCTACGTGCCTAATAACTTCCTTCCTCCAATTCATTTCCGTACAAACTCACCTGTCTGTTAATCCTGCTAAACTTTATAACCTCACTTTTATTCACATTTACTCTTAACTTTCTCCTTTCACTCACTTTTCTGAACTCAGTCACCAACTTCCGCTGTTTCATACTGAAATCAGCTACCAGTGCAAAAAACTGACTAATTCCCCAGGCCCTCTCATCCCTAACAAACTGCATACTCACCCCTCTCTCTAAGACTCTTGTATTTACCTACCTCATAATACCATCCATGAACAAATCAAACAGCCATAGTGACATTACACACAACTTTTGTAGACCAACCCTCAATTGGAACCACTCACTTTGCTCTCTTCCTACTCATAAACAAGCTTTATACCCTTCATAACAATTTCTGTTCTGCTTCTAGCATCTTTTCTTTCATACTGTAATTCATAAGACTTATAATAATTCTTTTCTGACATCAAATTTTGCAAAAATCTCACAAGTTGGAGGAAATGGATTTCTTAACATGATTAGGAATGAAATGGTTTACCTTAATTGTACAAATCAATTACTGTGCAATATCAGCCAGGAAATATCTCAGCTAGTATAGCAACTATCAAATTCTACCACAAAAGATAAAAGAACATGAATTAACTAATTCACACACAAAAGTAAAGCAATTCATGATAAGCATAGCCTTAATTGGATAAAAGTAATCATCAGCTGATCAAAACATCAGATGAACAAGGAAGAATTTTAAATATTCTGCAACCAATATTTGAAGACTATAGCCAAAATAATATTTGTAAGATAAATGTTTAAAGATATACTAACAGAAGAGGAAGAACTTGAAAAACACATCAGTAAGAAACTTGAAAAATAAGGAAATAAGGAATCTTGAAAAGAGGAATATGAAATACTATGAGGTGAATTTACACATATCTCCAATTACAAATGAAAAACCTTCACTGATTAACTTTTATCTCAACAAAGTACTTGTGCTGGAAACAAATTCATATCTTATACATCATAGTGGACAACACAAAGCTACACTTAATCTATATCACTGTAACATTGTATCACAACTTCCTGTATCATTCTTGAAATATGCAATACATGTAACTGACTTCTGTGCAATACTCTTTAAAAAAAAATAAGTTTTGAACTTGTGAGCAGCTTATTAGCTGCCAAAGAGAAATCCAAAAAGCAAGGTAAAGAAAAGGCCCTGCTTTTTTTGGAAATTATAAACGTAATCCCAGTATTAGCCTGTAAGTAACCCACCCTTCCATTCCTAATGACAGGGTTATCTTTCATGAATGAATGCTTGCCACTTTCTCCTTGAGAGGAAAATAACTTTCATCTCAAACTCAAATCCAAATGTAAGAGACATTCATTCCCCTCACTATGCTAAAGCAAGCAGAAGATAGTATAGGGAAGGAACTGTATGAAGAAATAGCTTTTCGTTAGTTCAAAACTAATTTTCTTCCTAAAAGGAATAACAAAAGAGCAAGAGAAAGGAGAGTACAGCTAAACAAAGGCCAGCAGGAAACTGTAAGACTTATTGTAGAAATGCACTGATGTGTAGTGGGTTAAGAAAAGGAGTCTAGTATATCCTGAAATGACAAACATGGAGAGTCCTGCAAATCCAGATTCAGGTAATGGTACCTTATATGATTAACATCCTCTAATGACAGGTTCCTCAGACACACTAGAATGAAAGCCAATTTTTTGACATCATGACAACATGCACTTGAGACCAGCTGGGATGAGGTGTTAAATATGTATGGTAATGATTCCTGCTAATAGAGCAAGTCTAAATATAAGAGATAAAAAGATGATCTCCATGGAAATTTGCCAGTATAATCCACACATGCTTTCAAGGTGCCTCCCATACTATAAAGAAATTGTGATGAATGATCCCCTCCTTTTGGCTGAAATAATGAGGTCCTTGTTACTTAATCTAGCTGTTTAACTTTCATCAAAAATCAAAAACCTGATAAAAGTTTGAGGTTTTTCTAATGAGATATGGTATGAATCTCACTCTTACTGCTGAGGATAAAATGATGAGAAACAGTGACTTGAGGAGTTAGGTTTCAGCAATTGTGGATAAGCAAGTAGGAGGATGAACAACTTCTACAACTTCCTTAAGGACCATTTAAGGTGTAATCAAGAAGCTCAGGGTCATTGAAGGAAAATGCAATGCAGTATAGAGGAGACTGTTACCTTTAGAACTATAAGATCAATTTTAGGGGTTCTTGATGAGATCTCTAGATGGATGGCATTAGCAGCCTCATTCTGTTTGCAGAACAGAGAAGCAAGGACACAGGCACATGACCTCTGAAATGGTGACTGATAAGTCTGCTTTTACAAACTACTTGATAAGCCCTTCACATTGACAGATACTGGCAGGCTGTGGAAGACCTGATTACAATGAGTTATATCTTTAGTAAAGAGGCATAATGAGAGGAAAAATTTCAGTCATGAAATACCCAGGATTGATGGCTGACCTATCTTGGCCTACAGGTATAAGACTAAGTGGAGTGGGATTTTGCCCACCAATGTGATGATGCTGAGATCAAGAAACTCAGAAAAGTTCCAAGTGGATGTTGTTTTCAGTTCCAACTGACAGAGAGGGGTTTTTAAGTCCTTCACTGGATACTCATAATCCATACTCTGGAAGGAGAGCACTGAGTGCAGCAGAAATGTCTACTTGAAGTGAAACAAGAATGGCAATCTAATAATGGCTGTTTGTCCTATGATCGCCTCTGATGATAGTAACCTGGATCTGAAAAAAAGTGTACAACCACATTTTGCAAACATCCAAAAGGTACTTGGATAACACCATATGATCAAGATGCTATGTTAATAAACTTTTCCAACATGTTGAATTATACAGGCATTTGACACTCTACAGACTGCTCATAGATGGCAATGCAACAAGATATAAGTCTCTGAGGATGCCTAATGTCCCCAGTATCCTTCATGTTATCATGGTAGAGAGCTGTGTGTCAAGTCCATTGAGTATTTCACCTTCCTCCACAAGTTCACCATATATGGAAATATCGTACAATACTTATGCTCCATAAAATAAAGCAAGTGTTAGACAAACCATCAGATGAAGAGGAAACTCTGTTTCAATCTGACATATAAGCTGAGGAGAATGAATCTGGAGTGTATGATATAGAAGAGAGCAATGAAAGCAAGGAGGATGAGAGCCATGCAGAAAAAAACATGACATCTGTGATCACTCCAACCTTGCAGCAAGTATCACGTGTGTTTTGATGTTAGAAGACAATGGTACAAAGTAGACAGTGAAGTAGATTAGTGTATAAACTAATACATATATCAAGAAAAAACATAAACTGATAAAATGTAAATATCTAAGTTTATATTATTTCATAAAAAAAATCTATTTTTATGAAATAAAAAATTTAGGTAAACTCATGTGTAGACTGTAAAACTGTTAGAAAAATTGCAAAAATCAATGACAGAAATCTAAATGTTGAAGTAAATTCACATGCAGGTTAGGATCTAGCATAAGAAACTCATGTGTAGAATAAGATCTAGTGTAAGAAACTAAGTGTAAGTTCTTGTACAGTATATAAGAGTACGAGTTGGACCATGCATAATCTGAAAATTTGTAAACTCTTCTGAGAAGGACCAAGATATTCTGCTACTTATGGTTACTCATATGGTGAGTGACTGCCTTTTCTAAGTTTTCTTTTGCTTTATGAAAAAAATCAAATACTCATAAATTAATTATATACTCTTTTGAGCAGTGTATTTCAGGCTGCCTTCATAATACAAAAGATATGTATGTGTGTGCATGCATGTGTAATTACCTATCTGTACAGAACAGGGAGGGAGTTTAACACTCACACTTACCCCATCTCCTGAACATTTTCTTCTATCATACAGCTCCTTAAATTTATACATACTGTCAGAATCAATCATGTCCTTAGTCATTTTGTTCCATTCATCCACCAATCTTATACTATAAAAGTCCTTCCTTACATCTGTTTAAAAATTTCTTAATTTCCTACTTTATCCTCTGGTTGCTCTGACCCTACATTTCTTGAATAACTGTTCTTTGTCTATGTCATCGATCTGTTTTAAAAACTTCAAGGCTGTGATCAAGTCACTCTTCACTTATCTTTTCCAAGATGGGCAAACTAAAGTCTCCAGCCTTTCCCTTTAACTTAATTCCTTAAAGTCTTGTATCATCTTTGCTACCCTCCTCCAGACCTTTTCTATTTATATTTCATTGTGTGCAGTGACTAAACACAAGAAGCATATTCTAATTTTGGCCTTAAGCAGAGGATATGAACAGCTTGTCATATATTTCCTTATCCATATACCTGAAAGTTTTTCTGATATTTGCCAGTAGAGAGCTTGTCTCCTTAACTATACTCCTAATGTGGAACTCTGGCAACAGGTTAGGGGTGTTGTCGACTTCCAAGTCCTCAAACACTGAATCATGAAGTTTATTTCCTGTGAGATAATAATCATGTTGAAATATTCTCTCACTCTGTCTCAACCTCATTTCTTTACATTTGCTGAAATTGAATTTCATCAGCCATGTAATAGACCAACTTTGGAGTCAGTTTAGCTCCTCTTATAAGTTGATGCAATCCTCCTCACTTTTCATTTCCCTCATGACCTTTGCATTGTCTGGAAACACATTTAGGTAGGAGTCTTTATCTTCAGGCAAGTCATTTACAGAAATTAAGAAGAGTAATGGACCCAAAACATAAAACCCTGTGGTACTCCAATGATCACTTTGACTTATTTGGAGAAGGCTCCTCTGACATGTGCTCTTTGTTTCCTTCCACTGATATAATCTTCTTTCCATTGAAGCTGTTTCCCTTTATTCCTACCTGGACATCCAGCTTCTTGCTCAGCCCCCCATACATTAGTGAAAAATGCTCTCTGGCAGTCCAGACATAGTCAGACCACCTAGTCTTTCCTGGAGTCTAAGACAGGGTTCACTCTCACAAATTCTAAAGGGCTTGTTACACATGATCTTTTAAAACCATTTTGCCTCTCACTTAAGTAATCTATTTTGTAGAAAACTGTCCATTTGCTTTCTAATTATCTCTTTCATGCCTGTTTCCAATGTCCTTTCTTACAGATATGTATGATGTTTGCCCTTCTCCCTGTATCTTCCTCCACACACCTTGAGCACATATGGTGAAATTTTGTCCTGTCCATGAGCCTTTTGGTATTCAGTTAATGGCTTTTCTAGATATCTCGCTGCTTTCTAAGACTCCCTTCCTCATTGGCTGGGGTTATACTGTCTTCCACAAGGAAAATACTCTCAAACTTGTCATTCACTTTCTCACATATACTAACATTCTTCCCTCTGAATCCTTTAGCAAATTAGCTGCCCTTTAAATGACAGCTATGTGCTGATAAATTTATAGAAAAGTTTTAGATTTTTGCCTCAAATATACAACTTAAGATACTTTTACCCATGTTGTTATTACATCTTGTTCCTTTTCATATCATACCATTACTTCTGGTTGCTGAATCTCATAATAACTTAACTGGAGCAAACAACCTATCCCTTTGTTCCCCTATACATAAAAGGAAGCTCTGATACAGGATATTTTGTTTAAGAGATGTGATGATTCATGAACAGGGAAAATGGGTTGAAAACATAAATGCAAGTGCAGAAATGAGCTCAATGCAGGGATTGAAAAACCAGGGGTGCTTGTTACAACCCAATTTGAGCTTGTGCTGTTAGCCTCAATCTTTTACAAGGGACAGTGGCAAGCACTGGCTCATGCACAGTGATCCTGTCCTTGGTGGACAGATGGTTGAATTACCTACAAGCTGATACTGGATTTTGCCTCTCATTCCCAAAGACAGTGGAACTGTCTCATTCTCTTACTCACAAGTTGACTGTTAGTGAAGAAAACTCTTTCTACAATAAGAATTCTACTCACCTTAGTTCTTGCATCCTAGTTCACAGCATGCAAAGCATGATGGATCATCAGTATATGAAAATGGCTTGATTAAATCTCATAACAAAAAAGGCTAACTAAATAGAAGTTACTTACTAAATACACTTTAATAATTTACAAGTGTCTAGTACTAACTTGTGAGACATCCTGCTGTAATATTCTGGTGAGCATACACCTTCTCATGCTTATAATCTAAATAATGGAGGCTTCCTTATATCAAAGAAAAACAAATGATTGTAGGTAGGTGTACACCTGTACATATCACTTATTCACTGTTCTCCAAATTATAAGAATGATTCTTGTAAAATATCAGTACATGTATAGTGGTAAATGTAAATCATATTGATTTAACATGATTTCATTCCTCTGTAGTTGTGCCACAAATGGAAAGTCATCTCTAGCAAGGCTGTGTAAACATCAGCTAATGAGAGAGAGTGAAGTCCCATCAAAGAAATGCTTGCTCCATAAGTGTCAACTTTTCCCTACTTCAGATTGTCTCTGATTGTTTTCTAACAGTCTCAAAGTTGCAGGAGCCCCATAGAGAAAGGGTCCTGGCATTATAGTATATGATAACAAAAACATACACATGTAAATGCTATCTCTAAATCTTCATCCCAGTGTGCTCAGGTGTGCACTAAACAGGAGACAATAGCCAACAAAGATATTACTTATAAGTAACTTGTAGCAGATGGATGTTAACTCTAAACATAGACTCTCTTAGATACAAGTGACCTACACAAAACTAAAACTTTGAGGCTAAATTATCAGTCCTCAGACTGCACCATACATATAACGCTCATTTTTTTCCTTAGTTAATATCTCTATGTCACATGCCTCTGAAGAAAATACTGATAAACGTATTAGTCTTTCCTCTACATTGGTATAAGGGATTGGTGAGTAGATGGGGAAAAGATCCCAGCTGATGGCATAAAGGCTCCTTATTTAAGTAAGTATAAGATTAATATTGTTTTTTTCCTGATATTATTTCTTTCTATGTACGCTTAAACTTACAAGACACTTTATGATTTTCCTTTTATCCAAAATTTTACACATCTCAGATTATCATTTACATATATTTTTTTTTTTTACATATCTTACACATTTTCTTGTATTAAACACATCATGTATTTACATATCATTTATACACACAGAACATTTTCCTATTTGAATACTGGAGAAAAACTGGAGGAAGTGAAGTGTTTTAGATATCTGGGAGTGGATCTGGCAGCGGATGGAACCATGGAAGCGGAAGTGGATCATAGGGTGGGGGAGGGAGCGAAAATTCTAGGAGCCTTGAAGAATGTGTGGAAGTCGAGAACATTGTCTCGGAAAGAAAAAATGGGTATGTTTGAAGGAATAGTGGTTCCAACAATGTTGTATGGTTGCGAGGCGTGGGCTATGGATAGAGTTGTGCGCAGGAGGATGGATGTGCTGGAAATGAGATGTTTGAGGACAATGTGTGGTGTGAGGTGGTTTGATTGAGTAAGTAACGTAAGGGTAAGAGAGATGTGTGGAAATAAAAAGAGCGTGGTTGAGAGAGCAGAAGAGGGTGTTTTGAAATGGTTTGGGCACATGGAGAGAATGAGTGAGGAAAGATTGACCAAGAGGATATATGTGTCAGAGGTGGAGGGAACGAGGAGAAGAGGGAGACCAAATTGGAGGTGGAAAGATGGAGTAAAAAAGATTTTGTGTGATCGGGGCCTGAACATGCAGGAGGGTCAAAGGAGGGCAAGGAATAGAGTGAATTGGAGCGATGTGGTATACCGGGGTTGACGTGCTGTCAGTGGATTGAATCAGGGCATGTGAAGCATCTGGGGTAAACCATGGAAAGCTGTGTTGGTATGTATATTTGCGTGTGTGGACGTATGTATATACATGTGTATGGGGGTGGGTTGGGCCATTTCTTTCGTCTGTTTCCTTGCGCTACCTCGCAAACGCGGGAGACAGCGACAAAGCAAAAAAAAAAAAAAAAAAGTTGCCATATAATTCAGGCTTCCCACAATGATTCAATTAGATTTTTTTGACAATGTACAGGTGACTGTGATGAGTATCATCTTCTCTAGCTTTGATGTTACATTTCTAGCAACATCTGTGGATAAGTGATAGAATCATACACCAGCTAGGAATTTAGAATACTGCTGGCAAAAGTCTTTGCATAAGTAATGGAATCATACACCAGCGGGAATTTAGAATACTGCTGGCAAAAGTCTTTGCCACTCTACTGGTGAACTGCAGCCTGTCAAGTGAACAACTTTCCTGGTATGTTGCAGTCTAAGGGTTAAAGAAGTCACTTACAAGCAAGCAAAATCAACTTTCTGAAGCTGAAGAATATCCACACGACCAAATCTTAAAGGTTTCAAATCCCACTCATAAAGTCATCCTCTGAGGATGAAAGGTTCCAGGCATTTTGTTTTATAAGAGCTTGATATAACATTCTCCACAACTTCATTTTGAGTGCCCATAATTGGCCTGACCTTGGGCCAAAGATGGGATAGAATCCTAAAACTCATATTGGCTAGGAATACTACATCTGAAACCCCAATCCTTCAGGCCAGTGGTGTGAATGGTTGTGATGAATCACTACAGTCCAAGGTTTCATTTATTTACTCTTAAAAATGCTTCAAAACTTTTATCACTGATTACTTTCCTGTATTTTTATATATCTTAGTACATCTAAATACAAATACAGGTTGAGAATCCATTTTCCAAAATTCTAAAAACTGAAAGCCTACAAAAACCAAAAGTTAACTTCCCAGGCAATGTGAGTCTCTCCTAGTAGGATTAACCTTTGCCTGCCATTTTGTGCTTTGCAGCTGTGAATTTACTGCATATTGTCAAGAGAGTTGCAGCCATCCCTATGGGCATCAGTTAGAAAAAAGCACCTCTGATTAACAAGAGCAAAAACAGTGGAGTTACTGTAGCAACATGATCATAGTGTGTCTGTGAAGTGACTTAACAAGGATTGTGAAGCAGGAATGACCACCATATAAGATTTATAGAAACAAAGATACACTGTTGAAGTTTTATGTTGAAAGCAATGAACAGAAATGGAAGAGAAATAGGAAAACAATGCATAGGGTGAAAATAAAGATCTTGATAGTGTGTTAAAAGAATGGACTCATCTACATGGGGTAAACTTATGTTGCTAAATGGTATATTGGTATCCTGACAAGCTAAGATATATCATATATATCATAAAGACCTGAAGACTGAAGGTGGCTTTGAATATTCAGCAGGTTGGTTGCAGATATTCATGAAGCAGTAGGGTATAAAATATCTAAAAATCTGTGGTCATAATGCTTTATGCTGATCATGAGGCAGAGGAAAGTTACAATGAAGACCTTGTGAATGCAATATTGGACAAAGCCTTTCTTCTGAACCAATCATAGAGCAAATGAAACTTCACTGTCCTGGTGCTATATTCCAAGAAAAACTCTAACAACAGCTGATGAGATGGCACCAATAAACTTAATGTGAAGAAAGCTAAAGACTGTCTGACTTTTCTCAAGTGTGCAAATAAGGCATGCCCTCACAAATGTAAACTTGCAGTGATCAGAAAGAGCAAACGTCCACACTGCTTAAAGCATATATGAACCTTATCTGCTTATCATTATGCAAATAAGGAAGCATAGATAACCAGGGACTTGTTTTCTGACTGATTCCATAACCACTTTGTACCAGCATTGCATGCTTATTGTATGGAAGACAAGCTTGAAGAAAACTGAGAGGATTTTGTTGTTTCTAGACAACTTTTTAACACATTCCCCTGCAGAACTTTTTGTGAAGAATAATGCTTTTGCTATATACTTTTCCCTAAATGTGTAATCTGCAATTCAGTCACATGACCAAACAATTTCAAGAACATTTAAAAGTAAATGTTTTTCATACCTGATTGCCACTTCCTGCACTAGTGACTTAACCTCAGAAACAAAGAAATGCCATATCTGCTGACATCCATTCTCTAGCATTCATATGTAATGCATTGAAACCACAGTTCACTATTCACAACTGGGCTCCATAAACCTTTCCATGGTTTATCCTGGATGCTTCTCATGCCCTGGTTCATTCCACTGACAGAATATTGACCCCAGTATACCACATTTTTTCAGTTCAATTCACCTCATGCATTCCTCTCACCCTCCTGCATCTTCAGGCCCCCAATCGCTCAAAATCTTTTTCACTCAATCCACCTATCTCAAATTTGGTCTTCCCATTCTTCTTTCCTCACACATTCTCTCCATATGTCTATGCTATTTCAGGCCACACTCTAAAGTTTGCTCAACCACACTCTTTTTATCACCACACTTCTCTCTCACCTTTTTGTTACTTAAGTGGTCAAACCACCTCACACCACATATTGTCATCAAACATTTACAACACATCCATCACCATCCACATGGCATTATCTTTAGCCCATGTCTTGCACCCATGTAATATTGTTGGGACTACTATACCTTCAAACATAACCAATTTTACCCTCTCAGAAAATGCTCTCCATTCCCACACATTCTTCAGTTCTACCATAACCTTAGCCCCCTCCACCACCCTATGACTCACTTTTGCTTCCATGGTTACATCTGCTGACACTTACAATCCCGGTTATATCACACTCTTCACTTCCTCCAAGTTTTCTCCATTCAAACTCACATTCCAACTAACCTGTCCTTCAACCCTGCTGAACCTTGCTCTTATTCATGTTTACTATCAATTCCCTCCTTTCACATACTCTTGAACTCACACACAAACTCTTATGGTTTCTCCCTTGAATCCACCACTAGTGCTTTATCATCAGCAAACAATAACTCCAGCACTTCCAAGACCCTCTCATCACCAACAGACTGCCTATTCATCCCTCTCTCTGAGATTCTCAAATTTACCTCCATTACCATCCCATCTATAAACAAACTGAACAACCATGGTGACATCACACATTCATAATGCAGAACAACCTTCACTTAGACCATTCACCCTCTTCTCTTCCTACTTGTACACATACCTTTCACCCTTGATTTAAAACTTCTCACTGATTCTAGCAGCTTTCCTCCCATAGGGTGTATTCTTAAGACCTTCCACAAGGCATCTCTATCAAACTTATCATGTGCTTTCTCCAGATCCAAAAATTCCACTTACAAATCTATCTGTTTCTCTAATAATTTTTCACACATATTCTTTAAAGCAAATACATGATACACACATCCTCTACCACATCTGAAACCACACTGGTCCTCCCAAATTTGATGCTCTGTACATGCCTTCATTCTCAGTCAATATCCTCCTGTACAATTCATCAAGTATACTCAACAAACATAAACCTCTGTAGTTTGAGCAATCTCTTTTATTCCCCTTACCATTATACAATGGCACTATGCATTCATTTCACTAATCCTCAGGTTGAGAAGAGGTAGTGAAAGCTTTGCAGAAGATGAAATCTAGAAAGGCGGTGGGTTTGGATGGAATTGTAGTAGAATTTATTGAGAAAGAGGGTGACTGTGTTGCTTTGTTGGCAAGGATATTCAATGTATGTATGGACTATGGTGAAGTGCCTAATGATTGGTGGAATGCATGCATAATGCCATTGTCAAAAGGCAAAGGGGATAAAGGTGAGTGTTCAAACTACAGAGGCATAAGTTTGTTGAGTATCAATGCATGATGTCACCATGGTTTTTTGATTTGTTTATGGATGGGGTGTTTAGGGAGGTGAATGCAAGTTTTGGAGAGAGGGGCAAGTATGCAGTCTGTTCTGGATGAGATAGCTTGGGAAGTGAGTCAGTTGTTGTTCACTTATGATACAGCGCTGGTGGTTGATTCGGGGGAGAAACTGCAGAAGTTGGCGACTGAGCTTAGTAAAATGTGTGAAAGAAGAAAGTTGAGAGTAAATGAGAATAAGAGCACGGGTATTAGGTTCAGTAGGATTGAGACTATCTAAATGGGAGGTATGATTCAATGGAAAAGAAAATGGAGGAAGTGAAGTGTTTTAGATATCTGGAAGTGGACTTAGCAGCAGATGGAATAAACAGTCTCTTTTCATTGAACTGATAAAATTGTGTATAAAAGAGTTGTGTATTTCAATTCAATGGAGATCATTATGCTCAAAAATTTGGTATGGCAATGGGTAACCCTCTTTCACCTGTTCTAAGTAATCATTATATGGAATTTTTTGAAACAAAATTACTAAAGGATATCTTACCTTCAAATGCAATTTGGTTTAGATATGTAGATGATGTTCTTTGTCTTTGGCCAACAAATGAAAATTTACAAATATTTCTCCCCTTACTTAACAATTTAGTACCTTCCATCAAATTTACTGTAGAAAATGAAAATAATGGTATGTTACCATTTTTAGACTGCATGATCCATGGGCAAGGAAACAAGTTTAAGTTTAGCATATACAAAAAACCTGCCAATGTATGCTCATATATCCATTACTACTCATCTCAACATGACAGAGATAAATTATCATCAATTCAATCTATGTTCCTTAGGGCATTACGTATTTGCAGTCCAGAGTTTATTGATGATGAGTTTGAGAAGATATATTCTATTGGTTCTATGTTAAAGTACCCTAGATCTTTCATTGATAAATCCCTTAAGTTAGCAAAGAAATCATTTTATAGAGGTGAGCCCAAACCTCCAACTGAAACCAAGAATCTTTTACTTCTCCCTTTTAATAATAATTTCACTTTACTTCCCATGTTCCTTAAATCCTTTAATATAAATGTTGCCTTCAGCAACAATAATACTAAGAAGAATATCTTATTTATGAGGAATTCACCAGAAAATTCTCTTGGATGCATCTATAAAGTGCCATGTGGAAATTGTGATAAATTTTATGTTGGGCAGACTGGTAAGGATCTTTCTGTTAGACTTAAGCAACATAAATATAGTATAAGAACGGGACAAGAATCAAATGCCTTGTTTAACCATGTTAAAAGCTATAATCATTGTATTGACTGGAGTAATGCCATCTAAGTTATTAACTCTATTACCACAAGAAATATCATTGAATCTTTTATCATCAAATACACAAAGAATTATAATCTTAATATTAGTGATGGTCTATACAAATTAGATAACTTTATTGTTGAAAAAATTTGTAAAGTGATAAGTTTATGAACGCTCGTAGTATGTCTTGGACAATCACATGTTCACCAAATGGCGTACTAGCTTTGTCTCTTTGATGTATATTAACTGATATTTCTCTCTCGTGTCTCCCCTAATGTTGTGATTATTACATGAAAGTGCACTTGGGAACTTATCGTGTTTCATTTTCCCCTTGGACTCGTAGGAATATATTGGAAAGGATCACAATTTTGCGCGTGATCTTCCCCGTGGACTCATAGGAATAGGAATATATATATATCTATTTGAAGGAATAGTGGTTCCAACAATGTTATATGGTTGTGAGGTGTGGGCTATAGATATGGTTGTGTGGAGGAGGGTGGATGTGTTGGAAATAAGATGTTTGAGGACAATATGTGGTGTGAGGTGGTTTGATCGAGTAAGTAATGAAAGGGTAAGAGAGGAGTGTGGTAATGAAAAGAGTGTAGTTGAGAGAGCAGAAGAGGGTGTATTGAAATAGTTTGGTCACATGGAGAGAATGAGTGAGGAAAGACTGACAAAGAGGATATATGTGTTAAAGGGGGAGGGAACAAGAAGTGGGAAGGATGGAGTGAAAAAGATTTTGAGCAATCGGGGCCTGTACATGCAGGAAAGTGAAAGGCATGCAAGGAATAGAGTGAACTGGAACGATGTGGTATACTGGGGTCAACATGCTGTCCATGGATTGAACCAGGGCATGTGAATCATCTGGGGTAAACCATGGAAAATTTCATGGGGCCTGGATGTGGAAAGGGAGCTGTGGTTTCAGTGCCTTATACATGACAGCTAGAGGCTGAGTGTGTATGAATGTGGCCTTTTGTTGTCCTTTCCTAGCGCTATCTCGCGCGTGTGTGGGGAAGGAGGGTGTCATTTCAGGTGGGGTGGGGTGGCGATGGAAATGAATAAAGGCAGCAAGTATGAAGTATGTACATGTGTATATATGTACATATATGTATACGTTGAGATGTATAGGTATGTATATATGCGTGTGTGGGCATTTATGTATATACATGTGTAAGTGGATGGGTTGGACCATTTTTTCGTCTGTTTCCTTGTGCAACCTCACTAATGCGGGAGACACCGAAAAAGTATAATAAATAAAAAACAACTGGAGGGATGTCTGATCATTATCTTGTGGAGGTGAAGGTGAAGATTTGTAGAGGTTTTCAGAAAAGAAGAGAGAATGTTGGGGTGAAGAGAGTGGTGAGAGTAAGTGAGCTTGGGAAGGAGACTTGTGAGAGGAAGTACCAGGAGAGACTGAGTACAGAATAGAAAAAAGTGAGAACAAAGGACGTAAGGGGAGTGGCGGAGGAATGGGGAGTATTTAGGGAAGCAGTGATGGCTTGCGCAAAAGATGCATGTGGCATGAGAAGCTTGGGGGGTGGGCAGATTAGAAAGGGTAGTGAGTGGTGGGATGAAAAAGTAAGATTGTTAGTGAAAGAGAAGAGAGAGTCATTTGGACAATTTTTGCAGGGAAATAATGCAAATGACTGAGAGATATATAAAACAAAGAGGCAGGAGGTCAAGAGAAAAGTGCAAGAGGTGAAAAAGAGGGCAAATGAGAGTTGGGATGAGAGAGTATCATTAAATTTTAGGGAGAATAAAGAAATGTTTTGGAAGAAGGTAAATAACGTGCATAAGACAAGGGAACAAATGGGAACATCAGTGAAGGGGGCAAATGGGGAGGTAATAACAAGTAGTGGTGATGTGAGAAGATGGAGTGAGTATTTTGAAGGTTAGGTGAATGTGTTTGATTATAGAGTGGCAGATATAGGGTGTTCTGGTCGAGGTGGTGTGCAAAGTGAGAGGGTTAGGGAGAATGATTTGGTAAGCAGAGAAGAGGTAGTAAAAGCTTTGCGGAAGATGAAAGCCGACAAGGGAGCGGGTTTTGATGGTACTGCAGTGGAATTCATCAAAAAAGGGGGTGACTGTATTGTTGACTGGTTGGTAAGATTATTTAATGTATGTATGACTCATGGTGAGGTGCCTGAGGACTGGCGGAATGCTTGCATAGTGCCATTGTACAAAGGCAAAGGGGATAAGAGTGACTGCTCAAATTACAGAGGTATAAGTTTGGTGAGTATTCCTGGGAAATTATATGGGAGGGAAGATGGAGTGAAAACGATTTTGAGCGATAGGGGCCTGAACATGCAGGAGGGTGAATGCATGTACAGAGCATCAGATTGGGGAAGAGCAGTGTGGTTTCAGAAGTGGTAGAGGATGTGTGGATCAGGTGTTTGCTTTGAAGAATGTATGTGAGAAAAACTTAGAGAAACAAATGGATTTGTATGTAGCATTTACGGATCTGGAAAAGGCATATGGTAGAGTTGATAGGGATGCTCTGTGAAAGGTATTAAGAACATATGGTGTGGCAGGCAAGTTGTTAGAAGCAGTGAAAAGTTTCTATCAAGGGTGTAAGGCATGTGTACATGTAGGAAGAGAGGAAAGTGATTGGTTTTCAGTGAATGTTGGTTTGCAGCAGGGATGTCTGATGTCTCCATGGTTGTTTAATTTGTTTATGGATGGGGTTGTTAGGGAGGTGAATGCAAGAGTTTTGGAAAAAGAGGCAAGTATGCAGTCTGTTGTGCATGAGAGAGCTTGGGAAGTGAGTCAGCTGTTGTTCACTGATGATACAGCACTGGTGGCTGACTCATGTGAGAAACTGCAGAATTTTGTGACTGAGTTTGGTAAAGTGTGTGAAAGAAGAAAGCTGAGAGTAAATGTGAATAAGAGCAAGGTTATTAGGTACGGTAGGGTTGATGGACAAGTCAATTGGGAGGTAAGTTTGAATGGAGAAAAACTGGAGGAAGTGAAGTGTTTTAGATATCTGAGAGTGGATTTGGCAGTGGATGGAACTATGGAAGCGGAAGTGAATCATAGGGTGGGAGAGGGGGCAAAAGTTCTGGGAGCATTGAAAATGTGTGGAAGTCAAGAGAGTTATCTTGGAAAGCAAAGATGGTTGTGTTTGAAGGAATAGTGGTTCCAACAATTTTTATGGTTGCGAGGCATGGGCTACAGATAGAGTTGTGTGGAGGAGGGTGGATGTGCTGGAAATGAGATGTTTGAGGACAATATGTGGTTTGAAGTGGTTTGATTAAGTAATAAAGGGAAGAGACATGTGTGGTAATAAAAAGGTAAGAGAGATGTGTGGTAATAAAAAGAATGTGGTTGAGAGAGCAGAAGAGAGTGTTTTGTGGAGGGAACGAGGAGAAGTGGGAGACCAAATTGGGTTGGAAAGATTTTGATCGATCGAGGCCTGAACATGCAGGAGGGTGAAAGGCGTGCAAGGAATAAAGTGAATTGGAACGATGTGGTATACTGGGGATTGATGTGCTGTCAATGGATTGAACCAGGGCATGTGAAGCATCTGGGGTAAACCATGGAAAGTTCTGTGGGGCCTGGGTGTGGAAAGGGAGCTGTGGTTTCGGTGCATTATACATGACAGCTAGAGATTGAGTGTGAGCGAATGTGGCCTTTATTGTCTTTTTCTAGTGCTACCTCGCACACATGCGGGGGAGGGGGTTTTTCATTTCATGTGTGGCGGGGTGGCGACGGGAATGAATAAGAGAAGAGAGTACTAATTATGTACATGTGTATATATGCATATGTCTGTGTATGTATATATATGTATATGTTGAGATGTATAGGTCTGTATATGTGTGTGTGTGTGGACGTGTATGTATATACATGTGTATGTGGGTGGGTTGGGCCATGCTTTCATCTGTTTCCTTGCGCTACCTCGCTAACGCAAGAGACAGCGACAAACTATAATAAATAATAAATACATAATTATTTTAAAAAGTTTGTTGAGTATTCCTGTGAAATTATACGGGAGGGTATTGATTGTGAAGGTGAAGGCATGTACAGAGCATCAGATTTGGGAAGAGCAGTGTGGTTTCAGAAAAGGTAGAGGACGTGTGGATCAGGTGTTGGCTTTGAAAAATATATGTGAGAAATACTTAGAAAAGCAAATGGATTTGTATGTAGCATTTATGGATCTGGAGAAGGCATATGATATGAGTTGATAGAGATGCTCTGTGGAAGGTATTAAGAGTATATGGGGTGGGAGGTAAGTTGCTAGAGGCAAAGTTTGTATCAAGGATGTAAGGCATGTGTACGAGTAGGGAGAAAGGTAAGTGACTGGTTCCCAGTGAATGTCGGTTTGCGGCAGGGGTGCGTGATGTCTCCATGGTTGTTTAATTTGTTTATGGGTGGGGTTGTTAGGGAGGTGAATGCAAGAGTTTTGGAGAGAGGGGCAAGTATGCGGTCTGTTGTCAATAAGAGGGCTTGGGAAGTGAGTCAGCTGTTGTTCGCTGATGATACAGCGCTGGTGGCTGATTCAGGTGAGAAACTGCAGAAGCTGGTGAGTTTGGTAAAATGTGAGAAGGAAGAAAGCTGAGAGTAAATGTGAATAAGAGCAAGGTTATTAGGTACAGTAGGGTTGAGGGACAAGGCAATTGGGAGGCAAGTCTGCAGTGGATGGAACCATGAAAGTGAGTCACAGGGTGGTGTAGGGGCTAAAGTGCTGGGAGCATTGAAGAATGTGTGGAAGGCAAGAATATTATCTCTGAAAGCAAAAATGGGTATGTTTGAAGGGATAGTGGTTCCAACAATGTTATATGGGTGCAAGGCATGTGCTATAGATAGAGTTGTGTGGAGGAGGGTGGATGCGTTGGAAATGAGATGTTTGAGGACAATATGTGGCGTGAGGTGGTTTGATCGAGTAAGTAATGAAAGGGTAAGAGAGATGTGTGGTAATATAAAGAGTGTGGCTGAGAGAGCAAAAGAGAGTGCATTGAAATGGTTTGGTCACATGGAGAGAATGAGTGAGGAAAGATTGACAAAGAGGATATATGTGTCAGAGGTGGAGGGAACAAGGAGAAGTGGGAGACCAAAGTGTAGGTGGAAGGAGGGAGTGAGAAAGATTTTGAGCGATCGGGGCCTGAACATGCAGGAGGGTGAAAGGCGTGCAAGGAATAGACTGAATTGAAATGATGTGGTATATTGGGGTCAATGTGATGTCAATGGATTGAACCAGGGCATGTGAAGCATCTAGGGTAAACCATGGAAAGTTTTGTGAGGCCTGGATGTGATAATGATCAGACATCCCTCCAGTTTCCCCCCTCAGCCCATTAACATCCAAAAGTCTCTCTTTTGAGCGCCTATCAATTTACACGTAATGCAACAATGCTCTCTGGCCATCTCTCCTACTTATACGTATACATACGTATACTTATGTATATCTCTCTTTTCAAACCAGGTACTCCCAATCACCAGTCCTTTTTTCAGCACACAAATCTACAAGCTCTTCACCATTTCCATTTACAACACTGAACACCCTATGTACACCAATTATACCCTCAACTGCCACATTACTCACCTTTGCATTGAAATCACCCATCACTATAACCTGATCTCGTGCATCAAATCCAATAACACACTCACTCAGCTGCTCCCAAAACACTTGCCTCTCATTATCTTTCTTCTCATGACCAGGTCCATAGACACCAATAATAACCCTTCTCTCTCCATCCACTTTCAGTTTTACCCATAGCAATCTAGAGTATATTTTCTTACACTCTATCAAATACTTCCACAATTGCTTCAGGAGTAGTGCTACTCCTTCCTTTGCTTTTGTCTCCTCACCAGCCCCTGACTTTACTCCCAAGACATTCCCAAACCACTCTTCCCTTTTACCCTTGAGCTTCATTTCACTCAGAGCCAAAACATCCAGGTTCCTTTCCTCAAACATACTACCTATCTCTCCTTTTTTCTCATCTTGGTTACATCCACACACATTTAGACACCTCAATCTGAGCCTCCTTACAATCTTTCCATATGTCCAATCCATTTCAGCACACACTTTTCAGCTCTCACAACGACACTGTTTCAACATGTCCCTTCACCCTTTAGATGGTATATTACCACTTTTCCCATGACTCTGCATATACTTCCTCCACTACCCCATCCATAAACAAATTAAACATCCATGGAGACATCACATACCCCTGCTGCAGATCAACCTTCACCTGGAACTATTCACTCTCTTCTCTTCATGCTTGAAAACATGCCTTACACACCTGATAAAAATGTCTCTACTTCTAGCAGCTTTTTTCCCCACACCATGTTTGTAAGGCCTTTCAGAAGGCATTCATAAATGCCACATACAAATCCTTCTCTTTCTGTTTATCTAATTGATTGTGAGACTCCCAGAGCTTGCCCAAAACCTCATAATTTTTTTCTTTTCTGTTGCTGGGAGAATTACATTGATCTTGTATTTTTTCAAAGGCTCCAGCCACAGACAAAAGTCCACATCAAGGTTGGGCATTAAGTGAAATATAAAGAGAATTATGAAAAGAAAAAAGAAAAGATAAGGGAAAGTACTTTTGAAGGAAATGAAGAACCTGTCTTTCAAAATTTGCCTGGTCATAGTTATTGTGAAAGACAGGAGAACGAAGAAAGTTCCCAAGCTTCAACATGTGGGAAAGAAGCACTTATCAAAACAACCCATCCTTGAGTTGCCAATGGCCGAAGAGCAATCATGTGATGCAGTAGCTTGCTGAGTACTGCATGGTCTAGCTAATGGTGAGTGAACACAAGCTGCCAGCTCTTGGGAGCAAAAATCAAAGTAATATCTATAGAAGAGGGAAAGTGAAGCAACAATGCAGCACAGGGCAAGATAGTCAAGTCTGGAAGTTAGCCTGGGATGTGGGTGTGGATGAATGCAGCGTTGAGTCATCAGCAATGTGCATTTGATTATTTCTGGGAGAGAGAAAATCATGGAAAAGGAGAAAGTGTAAGGGACAGAACATATCTTTGACAAACACCGCTGTTGTTGGAGAAAAGGGGGGAGTCTGATCCATTAACAACCACAGAGGCAGATCAGCCACAGACGAATCAAGATGAGAAGAGGCAAAGAGGGGGAAGGAAGCCAAAAGAAAGGAGCTTAGAGGTGAGACCCCAGTGCCACATCCTGTCAAGCTTTGGGTATGTTAAGGACAACTACACAAGACTCCCCAAAATCTTTCAGGGATGATGACCAGACATGTAAGATAGGTGTCTGAGGATATGGGAGTTGAGGAGAGATTCGAAGACTTTGGAAATTAGTAGATATCAAAGCAATAGGATGACAGTTGGGAGGGTCAAAAAGTCACTGTTTTTAAGGATGGGATGTATCAATGTATGCTTCAAGGAGAAGGAAAAATTTTGGTATCTAAATAGAAATGGAACAGATAAGCAAGCCCAGATGCAAATTCAGATGCACACTCAGTATACGGGGATGGATGCCATCAGGACCATGAGCCTTGCTTGTGTCCAGAAAGAGAGGCACTTTTTTGGAAAATCCAAAAAGAGATTACCGGGAGGGGCATAGGATTAGTAAGAGGAGCATCATGGGGTGAAGGAATGTTAGAGTCATCGAAGGTAAAGTTAGAGGAGAAATGGGAATGAAAGAGAGTTGCTTTGTCAATGGGAGAGACAGCTATAGTACTATGAGAACAAAAAAGTGAAGGAAAGGTAGAACGACAGAAATTGTTAGAGATGTCCTTAGCTGAACACCAGTGGATGACAAAGTTATCTCATGTCCTTTGAATAAAGGAACACTGAGCCTTTAGGAAAACATGCATGCAGTGATCATAGGCAGTGATAAAAGCAGCATGGGAGTCAGAGGAAGGAGAGTTTTTCCAAACCCAATATGCCTGATCCCTTGGCTGGTCTTAGAACAGAAACAGTTGAACCATGAAGTGGGTCAAGAGGTTGTCTTGAAGGAAGAGGGGATAAACGATTTCATTCCTGCAAGAATAACCTTTGTACAGATAAAACACCATAATCAAGTGTGCCAGTGTAAGAGAGAAACCTGAATGTTATGAAAGTAAAAATGGTTAGTTTCAGTTTTAGCCCTCTAGGTGGAGCTCCTTCCCTCATGCATTCTAAGGATATAACTGAGACATTATTACAGAACCCAAACAGGTAGGAAACAATTTATAATGTACCTTACTATATCATCAGTTAACTTGTCAAGATATGACACTATAAGTAAAAACACAGTTTATCATATACCCCACAAATGACTCAGAGATACACTCTGATCTTGTCTTATGTTAATACAACAGAGGACCTCATCATGCATTACTTTAGGCTAATGCTGAAGGCTGCCACTTCACTAATACTGGCAGAATACTGATATGAGACCCTCATTTCTGTTCAGAAAGGCCACCCAGTGCCAAAAGAATAATATCTAAGGTAAAGTACATTTTCATAAATGGTGTTGGCTAATCTTTGTCCCTCACACATCCCAGTGAAGATTAAGGAGTCAAAATACCTTGTTCTGCAAGACCATTACAGTACATTAGGATCTCTGGGTTACATGTAATTGGTCTACCTGATTTGGCAGGTGCTCCAAAAAGGAGTGTTAAAAACCCAATAAGGCAAAAACTAATCCTTAGGTGAAACCAAAGTCAAAATGGTTGCACTAGAAATCACTCTATTACACTAGCTGGGCTTAAACCATTCAATTGGTCCCCATCCCCTAAACCACAGCATATATGTACAGGAAAAGCTGATGATCTTATATTTCATAAGAGAACATAGAAAAGTATAAAATCTCAGCTAAAGATGTCCTCGGGAAAAAAATCTCTTTTTGTATGAATACTGACAACTCATGAAAATCTTAGTCCTACAAGGGGTTAGTGTATTCCTGGTTCCCCACTGCTTCACAGCAGAGCAAAGACCAAGGTGGGGGCTGCCAGACTACATGGGTCAAGTGATTCCAATCTGCCATCATGATTTGGGTGGGGGTCATCCACATATTGCTCACAACACTCCTGGTCATGTGGGGGAAAAAATTCTCTCTATATAAGAAAAAACTAACTCTCTTCCCCTCAGATCAAGCTAATAAGCCATCATTTAACCCCTAATAGCTTCGTACAGGAAAACATAATTATCTTATATCACATAATCTAGAAAAGTTTAAAACCTCAACTAAAAATGCTCTGGGAAAAAATCTCTTGGGTCAAATTCCAACCCACCTATCATCACTTGATTGGGGGAGGTTTGATTTTCATCCACAGATTACTTGCAACTTCCCAACCTTGTGATAAAAAATTATCTCTGTGAAAAGAAAAAACTCCCTGAGAGCTAGATCAAACTAGGGGAGACTCTTATCTACTGAAACATCAGTTAAGACAAATAAGACAAAACTATAATATAACAGGCTTGACTAATTAATGTCCAGCTCCAGGTGTCACAACCAGGTGATTTGAATCAGTGTTATCAGTCTGGAAAACAATGTTCTAATGCTTACCTCTAAGCAGGGCCAGATTTAGGCTGTGAAAGGCCAAGGGCCAATAAGAAGGAAGGGCCTATACTATACATGTACTATATATAGTCTTTCAAAAATGAACAAAATACATACAAATCAACAATTACACACCATCGGATATAATGACTGGGTATCAGAAGGGTTAGTGACATCTGCTCAGTGAGCCAGCACTTCAGTTTTTGTCAAGTTGCACTCCTCTGACCCAGGTAGCTGTCTCACCTTTCTGCCTCACTAACACATGGACTACTGGCATTCTATCCTTAAATGTACAATTTCTCCTTGTCATACAGACCACCTGACAACACTTAACTCACACAGCTCATTCCTTATAACTTTAGATTTTCCTGCAGTGAGCACTGTGTGCTCGCCCTGCCTTTTGGCAAAATGGTAGGAGTGGTAAATTGAAGTAGCAAGTATGAACATTTAGGCAGGAGCATTAGGTAAAAACATTAGGTAGAAGTAGCTGGAAGGAGCATTAGATACAAGTAGTCAACATTAGGTAGGAGCCTCAGCAAACACTGTGATAGAGCTGCCTTTGCAAGTGGCTTGTTAAAGTTGATGCACTAAAGGCTAAGAAGTGGCACTGGAGTTCACTAGTTATGGAGACTCTATTGGCATGGTCACCCCTCTGAGTTAGTTCCAGGTGGAACAGGTGTCAGAGATTTATTTATTGATTTTACTGTGTTGCTGTCTCCCGCGTTGGTGAGGTAGCACAAGGAAACAGACGAAAGAATGGCCCAACCCACCCACGTACACATGTATATACATACATGTCCACACACGCAAATATACATACCTATACATCTCAACGTTACTTGTTTATTTATTTTGCTTTGTCGCTGTCTTCCGCGTTAGCGAGGTAGCGCAAGGAAACAGACGAAAGAATGGCCCAGCCCACCCACATACACATGTATATATATACATGCCCACACACGCAAATATACATACCTATACATCTCAACGTATACATATATATACACACACAGACATATACATATATACACATGTACATAATACATACTGTCTGCCTTCATTCATTCCCATCGCCACCCCGCCACAAGAACAACCCCCTCCCCCCCCAATGTGCACAAGGTAGCGCTAGGAAAAAACAACAAAGACCACATTCATTCACACTCAGTCTCTAGCTGTCATGTAATAATGCATCGAAACCACAGCTCCCTTTCCACATCCAGGCCCCACAGAACTTTCCATGGTTTACCCCAGATGCTTCACATGCCCTGGTTCAATCCGTTGACAGCACGTCGACCCCGGTATACCACGTAGTTCCAATTCACTCTATTCCTTCCACGCCTTTCACCCTCCTGCATGTTCAGGCCCCGATCACTCAAAATCTTTTTCACTCCCTCCTTCCACCTCCAATTTGGTCTCCCACTTCTCGTTCCCTCCACCTCTAACACATATATCCTCTTGGTCAATCTTTCCTCACTCATTCTCTCCATGTGATCAAACCATTTCAAAACACCCTCTTCTGCTCTCTCAACCACACTCTTTTAATTACCACACATCTCTCTTACCCTATCATTACTTACTCGATCAAACCATCTCACACCACATATTGTCCTCAAACATCTCATTTCCAGCACATCCACCCTCCTCTGCACAACTCTATCTATCGCCCACGCCTTGCAACCATATAACATTGTTGGAACCACTATTCCTTCAAACACCCATTTTTGCTTTCCAAGATAATGTTCTCGACTTCCACACATTCTTCAATGCTCCCAGAACTTTCGCCCCCTCCCCTACCCTATGATTCACTTCACATCTCAACGTATACATATATATATACACACACAGACATATACATACATACACATGTACATAATTCATACCGTCTGCCTTTATTCATTCCCATCGCCACTCCGCCACACATGAAATAACAGCCCCCTCCCCCCGCATGTGTGCGAGGTAGCACTAGGAAAAGACAAACAAATGCCACATTCGTTCACACTCAGTCTCTTGCTGTCATGTATAATGCACCGAAACCACAGCTCCCTTTCCACATCCAGGCCCCACACAACTTTCCATGGTTTACCCCAGATGCTTCAAATGCCCTAGTTCAATCCATTGACAGCACGTCGACCCCAGTATACCACATCATTCCAATTCACTCTATTCCTTGCATGCCTTTCACCCTCCTGCATGTTCAGGCCCCGATCACTCAAAATCTTTTTCACTCTATCTTTCCACCTCCAATTTGGTCCCCCACTTCTCGTTCCCTCCACCTCTGACACATATATCCTCTTGGTCAATCTTTCCTCACTCATTCTCTCCATGTGACTAAACCATTTCAAAACACCCTCTTCTGCTCTCTCAACCATACTCTTTTTATTACCACACATCTCTCTTACCCTTTCATCACCCACTCGATCAAACCACCTCACACCACATATTGTCCTCAAACATCTCATTTCCAGCACATCCATCCTCCTCCACACAACTCTATCTATAGCCCACACCTCGCAACCATATAACACTGTTGGAACCACTATTCCCTCAAACACCCATTTTTGCTTACCCAGATAATGTCCTCGACTTCCACACATTCTTCAATGCTCCCAGAACTTTCGCCCCCTCCCCCACCCTATGACTTACTTCAGCTTCCATGGTTCCATCTGCTGCCAGATCCACCCCAAGATATCTAAAACAATTCACTTCCTCCAGTTTTTTCCATTCAAACTTACCTCCCAATTGACTTGTCCCTCAACCCTACTGTACCTAATAGCCTTGCTCTTATTCTCATTTACCCTCAGCTTTCTTCTTTCACACACTTTACCAAACTCAGTCACCAGCTTCTGCAGTTTCTCACATGAATCAGCCACCAGCGCTGTATCATCAACCAACAACAATTGACTCACTTCCCAAGCTCTCTCATCCACAACAGACTGCATACTTGCCCCTTTGTCCAAAACTCTTGCATTCACCTCCATAACAACCCCATCCATAAACAAATTAAACAACCATGGAGACATCACACACCACTGCCGCAAACCTACATTTGCTGAGAACCAATCACTTTCCTCTCTTCCTACATGAACACATGCCTTACATCCTTGATAAAAACTTTTCACTTTCGAACTACTTGTCTCCCACACCATATATTCTTAATACCTTCCACAGAGCATCTCTATCAACTCTATTATATGCCTTCTCCAGATCCATAAATGCTACATACAAATCCATTTGCTTTTCTAAGTATTTCTCACATGCATTCTTCAAAGCATACACCTGATCCACACATCCCCTACCACTTCTGAAACCACACTGCTATTCCCTAATCTGATGCTCTGCACATGCCTTCACCCTCTCAATCAATACCCTCCCATATAAATTATCAGGAATGCTCACCAAACTTACACCTCTGTAATTTGAGCACTCACTTTTATCCCCTTTGCCTTTGTACAATGGCACTATGCAAGCATTCTGCCAATCCTCAGGCACCTCACCATGAGTCATATGTACATTAAATAACCTTACCAACCAGTCAACAATACAGTCACCCCCTTTTTTAATAAATTCCACTGCAATACCATCCAAACCAACTGCCTTGCCAGCTTTTATCTTCGCAAAGCTTTTATTACCTCTTCTCTGTTTACCAAATCATTCTCCCTAAGCTTATCACTTTGCACACCATCTCGACCAAAAGACCCTATATCTGCCACTCTATCATCAAACACATTCTACAAACCTTCAAAATACTAAATCCATCTCCTTTTCACATCACCACTACTTGTTATCACCTCCCCATTAGCCCCCTTCACTGAAGTTCCCATTTGTTCCCTTGTCCTACGCACTTTATTTACCTCCTTCCAAAAATCTTTTTATTCTCCCTAAAATTTAATGATACTCTCTCACCACAACTCTCATTTGCCCTCTTTTTTGCCTCTTGCACCTTTCTCTTGACCTCCTGCCTCTTATCTTATCTTTATTATCTATATCAGAGATATGGAATAAAATAGAAAAAAAATTATATAATGACTTTGAAAACCTCATAACCATCCAACAGGGCAACTGATTTTATGCTGGTTCCATAAAATAATATTCATTAGCACACATCCATATGTCATTGCAAGATTTAACTAAAACAGAAAAATACGTTTTTGCACCTCTTATATATAAAACTATGATCTATATATGATATTACTTAACCAACTTTGTGGCAAAGATTTATAATCTATGATGAAAAAAATTAGGGTCTTAACTCGAGTGCATAAAAACCATGAAGCTCAAGTCTACAGCCTTATTAGCCTTATGTGTGTTCCTTCTGTAAGGGGACCATACACTGAAAGCTTCCAAGAGAAAGAAAAATAGAAAATAAAAGGAGAGGGGGTAAACAAATAAACTTACATGATCAGAACAAATCATACACTGACTGCAGGTGATGCCCACAATTCATGGGATGCAATGAGTGCATATGCCATGTATATAATGCCTTGTCATACAGTAGACCATATGTACAAGATTATGTAAACATACTTGGTGAGTAGATGTGGCTCAGTAGTGTTAATGAATGCCAAACAATTGTTTATGTTCAATAAACAATCAGTCATATATAGAACACACCCTAGATAGATGAGGCAAGGATATTTATCTAGAAATACGTGAGAGAAGCTGGTAGTCACCAGCAAAATGGATTTCACTAAACTTTATTCATAATCCAGGGCAGTATGGGGCAAGTCAGTTCTGATAGCTAAAGGACAAGGATGTCTTCAATGAATGGAATTTAATGACTGGTCAATGACTGGTTAGGGGGTGACCAGGGATAAGCCAAGACCAATAACATTAAATAAATGATTAACAAAGAGCAAGTGGCATTTACCCTATCACAGCAGTAAAGGGATTACAAGGTTTCTAACCCCCAGAGACTGAGATATCTCTATGGTACATGGGACAAACAGATCCTGAGGAGAAAGAGCCCATGCCTACATAAAGAGTTAAGGTAAGGTAAAAGTATTAATCTTTACAATACAAGAAATCTATATAGTACACAACAACTTGTACCTCAGCAAATATTAGGTGCACAATAAACATCTTGCCTTCGTAGTTCAGTTTCTGAATATCTGCCCAACGAAAGTGATGTGTTTTACGGGATCCCTGAAACGTCAAAACTCCAGTGTGGTTCAGACCAAGATACAGCTGACTCCCTCGGTGATCCTGGCAAAAGCAGATTTTTTTATCAGAGAAATAACCTAGATAAAACAATGCTTTAGGAACATGTACACATGAGTTCAGAAATGGAGAGTGATTTCAGTAACATTACTAAAATACATACCTAAACAGAAACTCAAATACTGTATTTATAAACATATATTTTTGAGTATTTAATGATGCTTAATATACATTTAGAAGTAATTTGTACTCATAAATGCATAAATTTTGAATACATTTTTGAATGCATCTTTTAACCCTTCAACCAGATCTCACATAGATCTATGATACTTTATAATTACACAAGAGTTCTTCTGCAACCCTTCAGCCATAGTATTGAGAGGATATTGTAATGGATACTGGACAACAAGATGTTGATGAAATTGAGCAGCATTGATTATTTAGTGATGAAGTCTTGCAATAATTTGGCAGTATTCTTTCCTCCCTATCCTCAGAAATTTATATATATTTTTTTCATACTTCTTTGTCAATTCCTGCATCAGCTCTGAAATAGATGAAGAGAGGCCACATTCACTCACATCTATTCTCTAGCTCTCATGTGTAATGCACCAAAACCACAGTTCCCTGTCCACAACCAGGCCCCACAGACCTTTCCACAGTTTGTCTTGGCCACTGTGAATGCCTGGTTCAGTCCAATGACAGCACATCAAACCTTGAATACCACATCCTTCCATTTCATTCTATCCCATACACACCTTTAACCTTCCTGCATGTTCAGGCCCCAGTCACTCACATCTTTTTCACCCCATCCTTCCAGCTCCAATCTGGTTTCCCCTTCTCTCCACTTCTGACACAAATACCCTCTTTGTTAACCTTTTTTTCACTCATTCTCTCCATATGTCCAAACCATTTCAGCACATCCTCTTCAGCTCTCTCAACCAAACTCTTTTTATTACCACACCTCTCTCTTACCTTTTCATTACTTACCCAATCAAACCATCTCACCCCACATATTGTCCTCAAACATTTTATTTCCAACACATCAACATCATCCGCACAAAATCATCTATAGCCCATGCCTTGAACCACATAATGTTCTTGGGAGTATTATACCTTCAAACATATCTAATTTTGCCCTCCCAGATAATGATCTCTCTTTCTAGACATTCTTCAAGGCTCTCAGAACCTTAATTCCCTCATCAACCCTATGACTCACTTCCACTTCCATGGGTCCATTCACTGCCATGTCCATACCCAGGTATCTAAAACACTACACTTTATCCAATTTTTCTCCAAAATATACACTCCAACTAATCTGCTAAACCTATTAACCATGCATTTATTAACATCCCCTTTTAACCTCCTTTCAAATATCCTTCCAAACTCAGTCATCAGCTGCTGTAGTTTCCCACTTGAATCTCCTATTAATGCTGTATAATCAGCAAACAACAACTGACTCACTTACCAGGCCCTCTCATCCCCTACAAGCTGCATACTTGCCCCTCCCTCTAAGTTTCTTACATTTACCTCGTTCAATATTGCATCCATAAACAAATCAAACAACCATGGTGTTCTCAAACATCCATGCCACAGACAGACCTTCCCTTGGAACCATTCACTCTCTTCCAATTCATATACATGCCTTACATCCTTCATAAAACCTTCTCTCTGCTTCCAATAGTTTTTGTCGCACACCATGAATTCTTAAGATCTTCCAAAGGCATCACTATCAACTCTATCATATGCTTTCTCCAGATCCATAAATGCAACATACAAATCCTATGACCTTCCACAAGGCATCTCTATCAACACCTTCATATGTTTTCTCCATATCCATAAATGTCACATACAAATCCAATTTTTTCTCTAAATATCTCTCACTTTTTAAATCAAGCATGTGATCCACAAATCCTCTACCACTTCTGAAACCATGCTGTTCCTACCTAATCTGATGCTCTGTACATGCCTTCACCCTCTCAATCACCACTTTCCCATACAACTTACCAGGAACACTCAGCAAATATATAAGTCTGTAACCTAAACACATACTTTTATCCCCCTTGCCTTTCTACAGTGGCAACATACTTGCATTCTACCAATCCTCAGGGACCTCACTATAATCCATACATACACCAAAAATCCTAAAAAACAAAGAGGTGGGATTATATTGGGAGGATCTTTGTTTCATTGTGTTTGTGTTGAGTGCTTATGCTTGCTAAACAGCTAGTAACTACTCTGAGTGCACTATATTTTGTATGCTTTGCAACATTATTATGTTTCATTTTGAAAAAGTGCAAAACCAGAAAGATAAAGCAGATAAATTTTGTGTAAAAGATGTTTTGGGGTTCCTTTCCTTCTCTAAAGCCGGTGCCAATCAGTGTTCTGATTGTGTTTAGATTGTGTCCTTTTCTAATGCTATGGGTGTGCACAGTGTGTTCTATATGATGCACTGATATATATATATATATATATATATATATATATATATATATATATTTTTTTTTTTTTTTTATTTTTTTTTTTTTTATACTATTCGCCATTTCCCGCGATAGCGAGGTAGCGTTAAGAACAGAGGACTGGGCCTTTGAGGGAATACCCTCACCTGGCCCCCTTCTCTGTTCCTTCTTTTGGAAAATTAAACCATTCGCCATTTCCCGTGTTAGCGAGGTAGCGTTAAGAACAGAGGACTGGGCCATTGAGGGAATATCCTCACCTGGCCCCCTTCTCTGTTCCTTCTTTTGGAAAATTAAAAAAAAATTGAGAGGGGAGGATTTCCAGCCCCCCGCTCCCTCCCCTTTTAGTCGCCTTCTACGACACGCAGGGAATACGTGGGAAGTATTCTTTCTCCCCTATCCCCAGGGATAATATATATATATATATATATATATATATATATATATATATATATATATATATATATATATATATATATATATTCTTTTCTTTCATACTATTCGCCATTTCCCGCATTAGCGAGGTAGCGTTGAGAACAGAGGACTGGGCCCTTGAGGGAATATCCTCACCTGGGCCCCTTCTCTGTTCCCTCTTTTGGAGAAAAAAAAAAAAAAAAAAAAAAAGTGAGAGGGGGAGGATTTCCAGCCCCCGCTCCCTCCCCTTTTAGTCGCCTTCTACGACACGCAGGGAATACGTGGGAAGTATTCTTTCTCCCCTATCTCCAGGGATAATATATATATATATATAAATATATATATATATATATATATATATATATATATATATATATATATATATATATATATATATATATATATACTTAGAAAAGCAAATGGATGTGTATGTAGCATTTATGGATCTGGAGAAGGCATATGATAGAGTTGATAGAGATGCTCTGTGGAAGGTATTAAGAATATATGGTGTGGGAGGCAAGTTGTTAGAAGCAGTGAAAAGTTTTTATCGAGGATGTAAGGCATGTGTACGTGTAGGAAGAGAGGAAAGTGATTGGTTCTCAGTGAATGTAGGTTTGCGGCAGGGGTGTGTGATGTCTCCATGGTTGTTTAATTTGTTTATGGATGGGGTTGTAAGGGAGGTAAATGCAAGAGTCCTGGAAAGAGGGGCAAGTATGAAGTCTGTTGGGGATGAGAGAGCTTGGGAAGTGAGTCAGTTGTTGTTCGCTGATGATACAGCGCTGGTGGCTGATTCATGTGAGAAACTGCAGAAGCTGGTGACTGAGTTTGGTAAAGTGTGTGGAAGAAGAAACTTGAGAGTAAATGTGAATAAGAGCAAGGTTATTAGGTACAGTAGGGGTGAGGGTCAAGTCAATTGGGAGGTGAGTTTGAATGGAGAAAAACTGGAGGAAGTGAAGTGTTTTAGATATCTGGGAGTGGATCTGTCAGCGGATGGAACCATGGAAGTGGAAGTGGATCATAGGGTGGGGGAGGGGGCGAAAATTTTGGGAGCCTTGAAAAATGTGTGGAAGTCGAGAACATTATCTCGGAAAGCAAAAATGGGTATGTTTGAGGGAATAGTGGTTCCAACAATGTTGTATGGTTGCGAGGCGTGGGCTATGGATAGAGATGTGCGCAGGAGGATGGATGTGCTGGAAATGAGATGTTTGAGGACAATGTGTGGTGTGAGGTGGTTTGATCGAGTAAGTAACGTAAGGGTAAGAGAGATGTGTGGAAATAAAATGAGCGTGGTTGAGAGAGCAGAAGAGGGTGTTTTGAAATGGTTTGGGCACATGGAGAGAATGAGTGAGGAGAGATTGACCAAGAGGATATATGTGTCGGAGGTGGAGGGAACGAGGAGAAGAGGGAGACCAAATTGGAGGTGGAAAGATGGAGTGAAAAAGATTTTGTGTGATCGGGGCCTGAACATGCAGGAGGGTGAAAGGAGGGCAAGAAATAGAGTGAATTGGAGTCATGTGGTATACAGGGGTTGACGTGCTGTCAGTGGATTGAAGCAAGGCATGTGAAGCGTCTGGGGTAAACCATGGAAAGCTGTGTAGGTATGTATATTTGCGTGTGTGGACGTGTGTATGTACATGTGTATGGGGGGGGGGTTGGGCCATTTCTTTCGTCTGTTTCCTTGCGCTACCTCGCAAACGCGGGAGACAGCGACAAAGTATAAAAAAAAAAAAAAAAAATAAAAAAAAAAAAATATATATATATATATATCTATTTTTATGGATCTGGAGAAGGCATATGATAGAGTTGATAGAGATGCTCTGTGGAAGGTATTAAGAATATATGGTGTGGGAGGCAAGTTGTTAGAAGCAGTGAAAAGTTTTTATCGAGGATGTAAGGCATGTGTACGTGTAGGAAGAGAGGAAAGTGATTGGTTCTCAGTGAATGTAGGTTTGCGGCAGGGGTGTGTGATGTCTCCATGGTTGTTTAATTTGTATACGGATGGGGTTGTTAGGGAGGTGAATGCAAGAGTTTTGGAAAGAGGGGCAAGTATGAAGTCTGCTGGGGATGAGAGAGCTTGGGAAGTGTCAGTTGTTGTTCGCTGATGATACAGCGCTGGTGGCTGATTCATGTGAGAAACTGCAGAAGCTGGTGACTGAGTTTGGTAAAGTGTGTGAAAGAAGAAAGTTAAGAGTAAATGTGAATAAGAGCAAGGTAATTGGGTACAGTAGGGTTGAGGGTCAAGTCAATTGGGAGGTAAGTTTGAATGGAGAAACTGGAGGAAGTAAAGTGTTTTAGATATCTGGGAGTGGATCTGGCAGCGGATGGAACTATGGAAGCGGAAGTGGATCATAGGGTGGGGGAGGGGGTGAAAATCCTGGGAGCCTTGAAGAATGTGTGGAAGTCAAGAACATTATCTCGGAAAGCAAAAATGGGTATGTTTGAAGGAATAGTGGTTCCAACAATGTTGTATGGTTGCGAGGTGTGGGCTATGGATAGAGTGGTGCGCAGGAGGATGGATGTGCTGGAAATGAGATGTTTGAGGACAATGTGTGGTGTGAGGTGGTTTGATCGAGTAAGTAACGTAAGGGTAAGAGAGATGTGTGGAAATAAAAAGAGCATGGTTGAGAGAGCAGAAGAGGGTGTTTTGAAATGGTTTGGGCACATGGAGAGAATGAGTGAGGAAATATTGACCAAGAGAATATATGTGTCGGAGGTGGAGGGAACGAGGAGAAGTGGGAGACCAAATTGGAGGTGGAAAGATGGAGTGAAAAAGATTTGTGTGATCGGGGCCTGAACATGCAGGAGGGTGAAAGGAGGGCAAGGAATAGAGTGGATTGGATTGATGTAGTATACCGGGGCTAACGTGCTGTCAGTGGATTGAATCAGGGCATGTGAAGCGTCTGGGGTAAACCATGGAAAGCTGTGTAGGTATGTATATTTGCGTGTGTGGACGTATGTATATACATGTGTATGGGGGTGGGTTGGGCCATTTCTTTCGTCTGTTTCCTTGCGCTACCTCGCAAACGCGGGAGACAGTGAAAAAGCAAAAAAAAAAAAAAAAAGAAAAAATACCTATTTTTATATTCATTTTGCTTTGTCGCTGTCTCCCGCGTTTGCGAGGTAGCGCGAGGAAACAGACGAAAGAAATGGCCCAACCCACCCCCATACACATGTATATACACACACGTCCACACACGCAAATATACATACCTATACATCTCAATGTACACATATATATACACACACAGACACATACATATATACCCATGCACACAATTCACACTGTCTGCCTTTATTCATTCCCATCGCTACCTCGCCACACATGGAATACCATCCCCCTCCCCCCTTATGTGTGCGGGGTAGCTCTAGGAGAAGACAACAAAGGCCTCATTCGTTCATACTCAGTCTCTAGCTGTCATGCAATAATGCCCGAAACCACAGCTCCCTTTCCACATCCAGGCCCCACACAGCATTCCATGGTTTACCCCAGATGCTTCACATGCCCTGATTCAATCCACTGACAGCACGTCAACCCTGGTATACCACATCGATCCAATTCACTCTATTCCTTGCACGCCTTTCACCCTCCTGCATGTTCAAGCCCCGATCACTCAAAATCTTTTTCACTCCATCTTTCCACCTCCAATTTGGTCTCCCACTTCTCCTCGTTCCCTCCACCTCCGTCACATATATCCTCTTGGTCAATCTATCCTCACTCATTCTCTCCATGTGCCCAAACCATTTCAAAACACCCTCTTCTGCTCTCTCAACCACGCTCTTTTTATTTCCACACATCTCTCTTACCCCTACATTACTTACTCGATCAAACCACCTCACACCACACATTGTCCTCAAACATCTCATTTCCAGCACATCCATCCTCCTGCACACAACTCTATCCATAGCCCATGCCTCGCAACCATACAACATTGTTGGAACCACTATTCCTTCAAACATACCCATTTTTGCTTTCCGAGACAATTTTCTCGACTTCCACACATTCTTCAAGGCTCCCAGGATTTTCGCCCCCTCCCCCACCCTATGATTCACTTCCGCTTCCATGGTTCCATCCGCTGCCAGATCCACTCCCAGATATCTAAAACACTTTACTTCCTCCAGTTTTTCTCCATTCAAACTTACCTCCCAATTGACTTGACCCTCAACCCTACTGTACCTAATAACCTTGCTCTTATTCACATTTACTATTAACTTTCTTCTTTCACACACTTTACCAAACTCAGTCACCAGCTTCTGCAGTTTCTCACATGAATCAGCCACCAACGCTGTATCATCAGTGAACAACAACTGACTCACTTACCAAGCTCTCTCATCCACAACAGACTTCATACTTGCCCCTCTTTCCAAAACTCTTGCATTCACCTCCCTAACAACCCCATCAATAAACAAACTAAACAACCATGGAGACATCACACACCCCTGCCGCAAACCTACATTCACTGAGAACTAATCACTTTCCTCTCTTCCTACACGTACACATGCCTTACATCCTAAATAAAAACTTTTCACTGCTTCTAACAACTTGCCTCCCACACCACATATTCTTAAACCCTTCCACAGAGCATCTCTATCAACTCTTATCATATGCCTTCTCCAGATCCATAAATGCTACATACAAATCCATTGGTTTTTCTAAGTATTTCGCACATACATTCTTCAAAGCAAACACCTGATCCACACATCCTCTACCACTTCTGAAACCACACTGCTCCTCCCCAATCTGATGCTCTGTACATGCCTTCACCCTCTCAATCAATACCCTCCCATATAATTTACCAGAAATACTCAACAAACTTATACCTCTGTAATTTGAGCACTCACTCTTATCTGCTTTGCCTTTGTACAATGGCACTATGCAAGCATTCCGCCAATCCTCAGGCACCTCACCATGAATCATGCATACATTAGATAACCTTGGCAACCAGTCAACAATACAGTCACCCACTTTTTTAATAAATTCCACTGCAATACCATCCAAACCTGCTGCCTTGCCGGCTTTCATCTTCCGTAAAGCTTTTACTACCTCTTCTCTATTCACCAAATCATTTTCCCTAACCCTCTCACTTTGCACACCACCTCACCCAAATCACCATATATCTGCCACTCTATCATCAAACACATTCAACAAACCTTCAAAATACTCACTCCATCTCCTTCTCACATCACCACTACTTGTTATTACCTCCCCCTTAGCCCCCTTCACTGAAGTTCCCTTTTGCTCCCTTGTCTTACGCACTTTATTTACCTCCTTCCAGAACATCTTTGTATTCTCCCTAAAATTTAATGATACTCTCTCACCCAAATTCTCATTTGCCATCTTTTTCACCTCTTGCACCTTTCTCTTGACCTCCTGCCTCTTTCTTTTATACATCTCCCACTCATTTGCATTTTTTCCCTGCAAAAATCGTCCAAATGCCTCTCTCTTCTCTTTCACTAATAATCTTACTTCTTCATCCCACCACTCACTACCTTTTCTAATCAACCCACCTCCCACGCTTCTCATGCCACAAGCATCTTTTGCGCAAGCCATCACTGCTTCCCTAAATATGTCCAATTCCTCCCCCCACTCCCCTTACCACCTTTGTTCTCACCTTTTTCCATTCTGTACTCAGTCTCTCCTGGTACTTCCTCACACAAGTCTCCTTCCCAAGCTCACTTACTCTCACCACTCTCTTCACCCCAACATCCTCTCTTCTTTTCTGAAAACCCCCACAAATCTTCACCTTCGCCTCCACAAGACAATGATCAGACATCCCTCCAGTCGCACCTCTCAGCACATTAACATCCAAAAGTCTCTCTTTCGTGCGTCTACCAATTAACACATAATCCAATAACGCTCTCTGGCCATCTCTCCTACTTACATACGTATACTTATGTATATCTCGCTTTTTAAACCAGGTATTCCCAATCACCATCCTTTTTCAGCACATAAATCTACAAGCTCTTCACCATTTCCATTTACAACACTGAACACTCCATGTATACCAATTATTCCCTCAACTGCTACATTGCTCACCTTTGCATTCAAATCACCCATCACTATAACCCGGTCTTGTGCATCAAAACCACTAACTCACTCATTCAGCCGCTCCCAAAACACTTGCCTCTCATGATCTTTCTTCTCATGCCCAGGTGCATATGCACCAGTAATCACCCATCTCTCTCTACATCAACTTTCAGTTTTACCCATTTCAATCTAGAATTTACTTTCTTACACTCTATCACATACTCCCACAACTCCTGTTTCAGGAGTAGTGCTACTCCTTCCCTTGCTCTTGTCCTCTCACTAACCCCTGACTTTACTCCCAAGGCATTCCCAAACCACTCTTCCCCTTTACCCTTGAGCTTCGTTTCACTCAGAGCCAAAACATCCAGGTTCCTTTCCTCAAACATACTACCTATCTCTCCTTTTTTCTCATCTTAGTACCATATATATATATATTTTTTTTTTTTTTTTTTACTTTGTCGCTGTCTCCCGCGTTTGAGAGGTAGCGCAAGGAAACAGACGAAAGAAATGGCCAAACCCCCCCCCCCCATACACATGTATATACATATGTCCACACACGCAAATATACATACCTACACAGCTTTCCATGGTTTACCCCAGACGCTTCACATGCCTTGATTCAATCCACTGACAGCACGTCAACCCCGGTATACCACATCGCTCCAATTCACTCTATTCCTTGCCCTCCTTTCACCCTCCTGCATGTTCAGGCCCTGATCACACAAAATCTTTTTCACTCCATCTTTCCACCTCCAATTTGGTCTCCCTCTTCTCCTTGTTCCCTCCACCTCCGACACATATATCCTCTTGGTCAATCTTTCCTCACTCATTCTCTCCATGTGCCCAAACCACTTCAAAACACCCTCTTCTGCTCTCTCAACCACGCTCTTTTTATTTCCACACATCTCTCTTACCCTTACGTTACTCACTCGATCAAACCACCTCACACCACACACTGTCCTCAAACATCTCATTTCCAGCACATCCATCCTCCTGCGCACAACTCTATCCATAGCCCACGCCTCGCAACCATACAACATTATTGGAACCACTATTCCTTCAAACATACCCATTTTTGCTTTCCGAGATAATGTTCTCGACTTCCACACATTCTTCAAGGCCCCCAGAAATTTTCGCCCCCTCCCCCACCCTATGATCCACTTCCGCTTCCATGGTTCCATCCGCTGCCAGATCCACTCCCAGATATCTAAAACACTTCACTTCCTCCAGTTTTTCTCCATTCATATATATATATATATATATATATATATATATATATATATATATATATATATATATATATATATATATATATATATTTTCTTTCTTTTCTTTTAAACTATTCGCCATTTCCCGCGTTAGCGAGGTAGCATTAAGAACAGAGGACTGGGCCTTTGAGGGAATACCCTCACCTGGCCCAATTCTCTGTTCCTTCTTTTGGAAAATTAAAAAAAAAAACAAGAGGGGAGGATTTCCAGCCCCCCGCTCCCTCCCCTTTTAGTCGCCTTCTACGACACGCAGGGAATACGTGGGAAGTATTCTTAATCCCCTATCCTCAGGGATAATATATATATATATATATATATATATATATATATATATATATATATATATATATATATATATATATATATATATATATATATTTTCCCTGGGGATAGGGTAGAAAGAATACTTCCCACGTATTCCCTGCGTGTCGTAGAAGGCGACTAAAAGGGAAGGGAGCGGGGGGCTGGAAATCCTCCCCTCTCAGTTTTTTTTTCAATTTTCCAAAAGAAGGAACAGAGAAGGGGGCAAGGTCAGGATGTTCCCTCAAAAGTCCAGTCCTCTGTTCTTAACGCTACCTTGCTAACGCGGGAAATGGCGAATAGTATAGAAAAAAAAAATATATATATATATATATATATTTATTTATTATTTATTTTGCTCGCTGTCTCCCGCATTTGCGAGGTAGCGCAAGGAAACAGACGAAAGAAATGGCACAACACACCCCCATACACATGTATATACACACACGTCCACACACGCAAATATACATACCTATACATCTCAATGTACACATATATATACACACACAGACACATACATATATACCCATGCACACAATTCACACTGTCTGCCTTTATTCATTCCCATCGCCACCTCGCCACACATGGATTACCATCCCCCTCCCCCCACATGTGTGCGGGGTAGCACTAGAAAAAGACAACAAAGGCCTCATTCGTTCACACTCAGTCTCTAGCTGTCATGCAATAATGACCGAAACTACAGCTCCCTTTCCAATTCCAGGCCCCACACAGCTTTCCATGGTTTACCCAAGACAATTCACATGCTCTGATTCAATCCATTGACAGCACGTCAACCCTGGTATACCACATCGATCCAATTCACTCTATTCCTTGCACGCCTTTCACCCTCCTGCATGTTCAAGCCCCGATCACTCAAAATCTTTTTCACTCCATCTTTCCACCTCCAATTTGGTCTCCCACTTCTCCTCATTCCCTCCACCTCCGACACATATATCCTCTTGGTCAATCTTTCCTCACTCATTCTCTCCATGTGCCCAAACCATTTCAAAACACCCTCTTCTGCTCTCTCAATCACGCTCTTTTTATTTCCACACATCTCTCTTACCCTTACATTACTTACTCGATCAAACCACCTCACACCACACACTGTCCTCAAACATCTCATTTCCAGCACATCCACCCTCCTGCGCACAACTCCATCCATAGCCCACGCCTCGCAGCCATACAACATTGTTGGAACCACTATTCCTTCAAACATACCCATTTATTCTTTCCGAGATAATGTTCTCGACTTCCACACATTCTTCAAGGCTCCCAGGATTTTCGCCCCCTCCCCCACCCTATGATTCACTTCCACTTCCAGGGTTCCATCCGCTGCCAGATCCACTCCCAGATATCTAAAACACTTTACTTCCTCCAGTCTTTCTCCATTCAAACTTACCTCCCAATTGACTTGACCCTCAACCCTACTGTACCTAATAACCTTGCTCTTATTCACATTTACTCTTAACTTTCTTCTTTCACACACTTTACCAAACTCAGTCACCAGCTTCTGCAGTTTCTCTCATGAATCAGCCATCAGCGCTGTACCATCAGCGAACAACAACTGACTCACTTCCCAAGCTCTCTCATCCCCAACAGACTTCATACTTGCTCCTCTTTCCAAAACTCTTGCATTCACCTCCCTAACAACCCCATCCATAAACAAATTAAACAACCATGGAGACATCACACACCCCTGCCGCAAGCCTACATTCACTGAGAACCAATCACTTTCCTCTCTTCCTACACGTACACATGCCTTACATCCTCGATATGATTGAGTTGATAGAGATGCTCTGTGGAAGGTATTAAGAATATATGGTGTGGGAGGCAAGTTGTTAGAAGCAGTGAAAAGTTTTTATCAAGGATGTAAGGTATGTGTACGTGTAGGAAGAGAGGAAAGTGATTGGTTCTCAGTGAATGTAGGTTTGCGGCAGGGGTGTGTGATGTCTCCATGGTTGTTTAATTTGTTTATGGTTGGGGTTGTTAGGGAGGTGAATGCAAGAGTTTTGGAAAGAGGGGCAAGAATGAAGTCTGTTGTGGATGAGAGAGCTTGGGAAGTGAGTCAGTTGTTGTTTGCTGATGATACAGCACTGGTGGCTGATTCATGTGAGAAACTGCAGAAGCTGGTGACTGAGTTTGGTAAAGTGTGTGAAAGAAGAAAGTTAAGAGTAAATGTGAATAAGAGCAAGGTTATTAGGTACAGTAGGGTTGAGGGTCAAGTCAATTGGGAGGTGAGTTTGAATGGAGAAAAACTGGAGGAAGTGAAGAGTTTTAGATATCTGGGAGTGGATCTGGCAGCGGATGGAACCATGGAAGCGGAAGTGGATCATAGGGTGGGGGAGGGGGCGAAAATGCTGGGAGCCTTGAAGAATGTGTGGCAGTCGAGAACATTATCTCGGAAAACAAAAATGGGTATGTTTGAAGGAATAGTGGTTCCAACAATGTTGTATGGTTGCGAGACGTGGGCTATGGATAGAGTTGTGCGCAGGAGGATGGATGTGCTGGAAATGAGATGTTTGAGGACAATGTGTGGTGTGAGGTGGTTTGATCGAGTAAGTAACGTAAGGGTAAGAGAGATGTGTGGAAATAAAAAGAGCGTGGTTGAGAGAGCAGAAGAGGGTGTTTTGAAATGGTTTGGGCACATGGAGAGAATGAGTGAGGAAAGATTGACCAAGAGGATATATGTGTCGGAGGTGGAGGGAACGAGGAGAAGAGGGAGACCAAATTGGAGGTGGAAAGATGGAGTGAAAAAGATTTTGTGTGATTGGGGCCTGAACATGCAGGAGGGTGAAAGGAGGGCAAGGAATAGAGTGAATTGGAGCGATGTGGTATACCGGGGTTGACGTGCTGTCAGTGGATTGAATCGGGGCATGTGAAGCGTCTGGGGTAAACCATGGAAAGCTGTGTAGGTATGTATATTTGCGTGTGTGGACGTATGTATATACATGTGTATGGGGGTGGGTTGGGCCATTTCTTTCGTTTGTTTCCTTGTGCTACCTCGCAAACGCGGGAGACAGTGACAAAGCAAAAAAAAAAAAAAAATATATATATATATATATATATATATATATATATATATATATATATATATATATATATATATGAGCGGATGGGGCCTTTGTTGTCTTTTCCTAGCGCTACCTCGCACACATGAGGGGAGAGGGGGTTGTTATTCCATGTGTGGCGGTGTGGCAATGGGAATAAATAAAGGCAGGCAGTATGAATTAAGTACATGTGTATATATGTATATGTCTGTGTGTATATATATGTGTACATTGAGATGTATAAATATGTATATTTGCGTGTGTGGACGTGTATGTATATACATGTGAATGTGGGTGGGTTGGGCTATTTTTTCGTCTGTTTCCTTGCACTACCTCGCTAATGCGGGAGACAGCGACAAAGTATAAAAAAAAAATAAATATATATATATATATATATATATATATATATATATATATATATATATATATATATATATATACCACATCGATCCAATTCACTCTATTCCTTGCACGCCTTTCACCCTCCTGCATGTTCAGGCCTCGATCACACAAAATCTTTTTCACTCCATCTTTCCACCTCCAATTTGGTCTCCCACTTCTCCTCGTTCCCTCCACCTCCGACACATATATCCTCTTTGTCAATCTTTCCTCACTCATTCTCTCCATGTGCCCAAACCATTTCAAAACACCCTCTTCTGCTCTCTCAACCACGCTCTTTTTATTTCCACACATCTCTCTTACCCTTACGTTACTTACTCGATCAAACCACCTCACACCACACATTGTCCTCAAACATCTCATTTCCAGCACATCCATCCTCCTGCGCACAACTCTATCCATAGCCCACGCCTCGCAACCATACAACATTGTTGGAACCACTATTCCTTCAAACATACCCATTTTTGCTTTCCGAGATAATGTTCTCGACTTCCACACATTCTCCAAGGCTCCCAGGATTTTCGCCCCCTCCCCCACCCTATGATCCATTTCCGCTTCCATGGTTCCATCCGCTGCCAGATCCACTCCCAGATATCTAAAACACTTTACTTCCTCCAGTTTTTCTCCATTCAAACTTACCTCCCAATTGACTTGACCCTCAACCCTACTGTACCTAATTACCTTGCTCTTATTCACATTTACTCTTAACTTTCTTCTTTCACACACTTTACCAAACGCAGTCACCAGCTTCTGCAGTTTCTCACATGAATCAGCCACCAGCGCTGTATCATCAGCGAACAACAACTGACTCACTTCCCAAGCTCTCTTATCCCCAACAGACTTCATACTTGCCCCTCTTTCCAAAACTCTTGCATTTACCTCCCTAACAACCCCATCCATAAACAAATTAAACAACCATGGCGACATCACTCACCCCTGCCGCAAACCTACATTCACTGAGAACCAATCACTTTCCTCTCTTCCTACACGTAAACATGCCTTACATCCTCGATAAAAACTTATATATATATATATATATATATATATATATATATATATAAACACACAGAGACATATACATATATACACATGTACATAATTCATACTGTCTGCCCTTATTCATTCCCGTCACCACCCTGCCACATCTAAAATGAAAACCCCCTCCCCCCACATGTGCACGAGGTAGTGCTAGGAAAAGAAACAAAGGCCACATTCATTCATACTCAGTCTCTAGCTGTCATGTATAATGCACCGAAACCACAGCTCCCTTTCCACATCCAGGCCCAATAAACCTTTCCATGGTTTACACCAGACGCTTCACATGCCCTGGCTCATCCCATTGAAGCACGTCGACCCCGGTATACCACATCATTCCAATTCAGTCTATTCCTTGCATGCCTTTCACCCTCCTGCATGTTCTGGTCCCGATCACTCAAAATCTTTTTCACTCCATCTTTCCACCTAAAATTTGGTCTCCCACATCTCGTTCCCTCCATCTCTGACACATATATCCTCTTTGTCAATCTTTCCTCACTCATTCTCCCCATGTGACCAAACCATTTCAAAACATCGTCTTCTGCTCTCTCAACCACACTCTTTTTATTACCACACATCTCTCTTACTCTTTCATTACATAATCGATCAAACCACCTCACACCACATATTGTCCTCAAACATCTCATTTCCAACACATCCACCCTCCTCCACACAACTCCATCTATAGTCCACGCCATGCAACCATATAACATTGTTGGAACCACTATTCCTTCAAACATACCCATTTTTGCTTTCCAAGATAAAGTTCTCGACTTCCACACAGTTTTCAACGCTCCCAGAACTTTTGTCCCCTCCCCCACCCTATGATTCAATTCCGCTTCCATGGTTCCATCTGCTGCCAAGTCCACTCCCAGATATCTAAAACACTTCACTTCCTCCAGTTTTTCTCCATTCAAACTTACTTCCCGATTGACTTGTCCCTCAACCCTACTGTACCTAATAACCTTGCTCTTATTCACATTTACTCTCAGCTTTCTTCTTTCACACACTTTACCAAACTTAGTCACCAGCTTCTGCAGTTTCTCATATGAATCAGCCACCAGCGTTGTATCATTAGCGAACAACAACTGACTCACTTCCCAAGCTCTCTCATCCACAACAGACTGCATACTTGCCCCTCTTTCCAAAACTCTTGCACTCACCTCCCTAACAACCCCATCCATAAACAAATTAAATAACCATGGAGACATCACGCACCCTTGCCGCAAACCAACATTCACTGAGAACCAATCACTTTCCTCTCTTCCTGCACGTACACATTCCTTACATCCTCGATAAAAACTTTTCACTAGGAGTAAAGTCAGGCGTTGGTGAGAGGACAAGAGCAAGGGAAGGAATAGCACTGCTCCTGAAACAGGAGTGCTGGAAGTATGTGAAAGAGTGTAAGAAAGTAAACTCTAGATTGATATGGGTAAAACTGAAAGTGGATGGAGAGAGATCGGTGATTATTGGTGCATATGCACCTGGGTATGAGAAGAAAGATGATGAGAGGCAAATGTTTTGGGAGCAGCTGAGTGAGTGTGTTAGTAGCTTTGATGCACGAGACCGGGTTATAGAGGTGGGAGATTTAAATGCAAAGGTTAGTAATGTGGCAGTTGAGGGAATAATTGGTGTACATGGGGTGTTCAGTGTTGTAATTGGAAATGAAGAGCTTGTAGATCTATGTGCTGAAAAAAGACTGGTCATTGGGAATACCTGGTTTAAAAAGAGAGAGATACATAAGTATACATATGCAAGTAGGAGAGATGGCCAGAGAGTGTTATTAAATTATGTGTTAATTGACAGGCGCAAAAGAAAGACTTATGGATGTTAATGTGCTGAGAGGTGCAACTGGAGGGGTATCTGATCATTATCTTGTAGTGGAGAAGGTGTAGATTTGTAGAGGTTTTCAGAAAAGAAGAGAGAATATAGGGGTGAAGAGTGGTGAGAGTAAGTGAGCTTGGGAAGGAGACTTGTGTGAGGAAGTAACAGGAGAGATTGAGTGCAGAATGGAAAAAGGTGAGAGTAAAGGATGTAAGAGGAGTGGGGGAGGAATGGGATGTATTTATGAAAGCAGTATGGCTTGCACAAAAGATGCTTGTGGCATGAAAAGCGTGGGAAGTGGGCAGATTAGAAAGGGTAGTGAGTGGTGGGATGAAGAAGTATGATTATTAGTAAAAGAGAAGAGAGACGCATTTGGACGATTTTTACAGAGAAATAGTGCAAATGACTGGGAGACGCATAAAACAAAGTGGCAGGAGGTCAAGATAAAGGTGAAAAAGAGTGCAAATGAGAGTTGAGGTGAGAGAGTATCATTAAATTTTTGGGAAAATAAAAAGACGTTCTAGAAGGAGGTAAATAAAGTCCGTAAGACAAGAGAACAAATGGGAACATCAGTGAAGGGGCTAGGGGCTAATGAGGAGGTGATAACAAGTGGTGGTGATGTGAGAAGGTGATAAAGTGAGTATTTTGAAGGTTTGTTGAATGTGTTAGATGAGAGTGGCAGATATAGGATGTTTTGGTTGAGGTGGTGTGCAAATTGACAGGGTCAGGGAGAATGATTTGTTAAAAAAGGGGGTGACTGTTGTTGACAGCTTGGTCAAGATGTTCAATGTGTGTATGACTCATGGTGAGATTCCCGAGGATTGGCGTAATACATGCATAGTGCCATTGTACAAAGGCAAAGGGGATAACGGTGAATGCTCAAATTACAGAGGTATAAGTTTATTGAGCATTCCTGGGAAATTATATGGGAGGGTATTGATTGAGAGGGTAAAGGCATGTACAGAGTATCAGATTGGGAAAGAGCAGTGTGGTTCCAGAAGTGGTAGAGGATGTGTTGTTCAGGTGTTGGCTTTGAAGAATGTATGTGAGAAATACTTAGAAAAGCAAATGGACTTGTATGTAGCATTTATGGATCTGGAGAAGGCATATGATAGAGTTGATAGACATGCTCTGTGGAAGGTATTAAGAATTCATGGTGTGGGGGCAAGTTGTTAGAAGCACTGACAAGTTTTTATCGAGGATGTGAGGCATGTGTATGAGTAGGAAGAGTGGAAAGTGACTGGTTCTCAGTGAATATCGGTTTGCGGCAGGGTTGTGTGATGTCTCCATGGCTGTTAAAATTTTTTATGGATGAGGTTGTTAGGGAGGTGAATGCAAGAGTTTTGGAGAGAGGGGCAAGTATGCAGTCTGTTGTAGATGAGAGAGATTGGGAAGTGAGTTAGTTGTTGTTCGCTGATGACACAGCGCTGGTGGCTGATTCAGGTGAGAAACTGCAGTAGCTGATTACTGAGCTGGATAAAGTGTGTGAAAGAAGAAAGCTGAGAGTAAATGTGAATAAGAGCAAGGTTATTAGGTACTGTAGGAGTGGATTTGGTAGCAGATGGCACCATGAAAGCGGAAGTGAGTCACAGGGTGGGAGAGGGTGCGAAGGTTCTGGGAGCGTTGAAAAATGTGTGAAAGGCGAGAATATTATATCGGAAAGCAAAAATGGGTATGTCTGAAGGAATAGTGGTTCCAACAATGTTATATGGTTGCGAGGTGTGGGCTGTAGATAGAGTTGTGCAGAGGAGGTAGATGTGCTGGAAATGAGATGTTTGAGGACATTATGTGGTGTGAGGTGGTTTGACTGAGTAAGTAATGAAAGGGTAAGAGGGATGTGCGGTTATATAAAGAGGGTGGTTGAGAGAGCGACAAAGGATAATAAATGAATATATATATATATATATATATATATATATATATATATAGGGTGCGTAAGACAAGGGAGCAAATGGGAACTTCAGTGAAGGGCGTAAATGGGGAGGTGATAACAAGTAGCGGTGATGTGAGAAGGAGATGGAATGAGTATTTTGAAGGTTTGTTGAATGTGTCTGATGACAGAGTGGCAGATATAGGGTGTTTTGGTCGAGGTGGTGTGCAAAGTGAGAGGGTTAGGGAAAATGATTTGGTAAACAGAGAAGAGGTAGTAAAAGCTTTGCGGAAGATGAAAGCCGGCAAGGCAGCAGGTTTGGATGGTATTGCAGTGGAATTTATTAAAAAGGGGGGTGACTGTATTGTTGACTGGTTGGTAAGGTTATTTAATGTATGTATGACTCATGGTGAGGTGCCTGAGGATTGGCGGAATGCGTGCATAGTGCCATTGTACAAAGGCAAAGGGGATAAGAGTGAGTGCTCAAATTACAGAGGTATAAGTTTGTTGAGTATTCCTGGTAAATTATATGGGAGGGTATTGATTGAGAGGGTGAAGGCATGTACAGAGCATCAGATTGGGGAAGAGCAGTGCGGTTTCAGAAGTGGTAGAGGATGTGTGGATCAGGTGTTTGCTTTGAAGAATGTATGTGAGAAATACTTAGAAAAGCAAATGGATTTGTATGTAGCATTTATGGATCTGGAGAAGGCATATGATAGAGTTGATAGAGATGCTCTGTGGAAGGTATTAAGAATATATGGTGTGGGAGGCAAGTTGTTAGAAGCAGTGAAAAGTTTTTATCGAGGATGTAAGGCATGTGTACGTGTAGGAAGAGAGGAAAGTGATTGGTTCTCAGTGAATGTAGGTTTGCGGCAGGGGTGTGTGATGTCTCCATGGTTGTTTAATTTGTTTATGGATGGGGTTGTTAGGGAGGTAAATGCAAGAGTCCTGGAAAGAGGGGCAAGTATGAAGTCTGTTGGGGATGAGAGAGCTTGGGAAGTGAGTCAGTTGTTGTTCGCTGATGATACAGCGCTGGTGGCTGATTCATGTGAGAAACTGCAGAAGCTGGTGACTGAGTTTGGTAAAGTGTGTGGAAGAAGAAAGTTAAGAGTAAATGTGAATAAGAGCAAGGTTATTAGGTACAGTAGGGGTGAGGGTCAAGTCAATTGGGAGGTGAGTTTGAATGGAGAAAAACTGGAGGAAGTGAAGTGTTTTAGATATCTGGGAGTGGATCTGTCAGCGGATGGAACCATGGAAGCGGAAGTGGATCATAGGGTGGGGGAGGGGGCGAAAATTTTGGGAGCCTTGAAAAATGTGTGGAAGTCGAGAACATTATCTCGGAAAGCAAAAATGGGTATGTTTGAAGGAATAGTGGTTCCAACAATGTTGTATGGTTGCGAGGCGTGGGCTATGGATAGAGTTGTGTGCAGGAGGATGGATGTGCTGGAAATGAGATGTTTGAGGACAATGTGTGGTGTGAGGTGGTTTGATCGAGTAAGTAACGTAAGGGTAAGAGAGATGTGTGGAAATAAAAAGAGCGTGGTTGAGAGAGCAGAAGAGGGTGTTTTGAAATGGTTTGGGCACATGGAGAGAATGAGTGAGGAAAGATTGACCAAGAGGATATATGTGTCGGAGGTGGAGGGAACGAGGAGAAGAGGGAGACCAAATTGGAGGTGGAAAGATGGAGTGAAAAAGATTTTGTGTGATCGGGGCCTGAACATGCAGGAGGGTGAAAGGAGGGCAAGGAATAGAGTGAATTGGAGCGATGTGGTATACAGGGGTTGACGTGCTGTCAGTGGATTGAATCAAGGCATGTGAAGCGTCTGGGGTAAACCATGGAAAGCTGTGTAGGTATGTATATTTGCGTGTGTGGACGTATGTACATGTGTATGGGGGGGGTTGGGCCATTTCTTTCGTCTGTTTCCTTGCGCTACCTCGCAAACGCAGGAGACAGCGACAAAGTATAAAAAAAAAAAAAAAAAAAAAAAATATATATATATATATATATATATATATATATATATATATATATATATATATATATATATATATATATATATATATATATATATATATATATATATATATTATTTATTCATTTATTTTGCTTTGTCGCTGTCTCCTGCGTTTGCGAGGTAGCGCAAGGAAACAGACGAAAGAAATGGCCCAACCCACCCTCATATCCAATGTATATACATACACGTCCACACATGCAAATATACATACCTATACATCTCAATGTACACACATATATACACACACAGACACATAAAATATACCCATGCACACAATTCACACTGTCTGCCTTTATTCATTCCCATTGCCACCTCGCCACACATGGAATACCATCCCCCTCCCCCCTCATGTGTGCGAGGTAGCACTAGGAAAAGACAACAAAGGCCCCATTCATTCACACTCAGTCTCTAGCTGTCATACAAAAATGACCGAAACCACAGCTCCCTTTCCAATTCCAGGCCCCACACAACTTTCCATGGTTTACCCTAGACGCTTCACATGCCCTGATTCAATCCACTGACAGCACGTCAACCCCGGTATACCACATCGATCCAATTCACTCTATTCCTTGCCCTCCTTTCACCCTCCTGCATGTTCAGGCCCCGATCACACAAAATCTTTTTCACTCCATCTTTCCACCTCCAATTTGGTCTCCCACTTCTCCTCGTTCCCTCCACCTCCGACACATATATCCTCTTGGTCAATCTTTCCTCACTCATTCTCTCCATGTGCCCAAACCATTTCAAAACACCCTCTTCTGCTCTCTCAACCACACTCTTTTTATTTCCACACATCTCTCTTACCCTTACGTTACTTACTCGATCAAACCACCTCACACCACATATTGTCCTCAAACATCTCATTTCCAGCACATCCATCCTCCTGCGCACAACTCTATCCATAGCCCACGCCTCACAACCATACATCATTGTTGGAACCACTATTCCTTCAAACATACCCATTTTTGCTTTCCGAGATAATGTTCTCGACTTCCACACATTCTTCAAGGCTCCTAGAATTTTCGCCCCCTCCCCCACCCTATGATCCACTTCCGCTTCCATGGTTCCATCCGCTGCCAGATCCACTCCCAGATATCTAAAACACTTTACTTCCTCCAGTTTTTCTGCATTCAAACTTACCTCCCAATTGACTTGACCCTCAACCCTACTGAACCTAATAACCTTGCTCTTATTCACATTTACTCTTAACTTTCTTCTTTCACACACTTTACCAAACTCAGTCACCAGCTTCTGCAGTTTCTCACATGAATCAGCCACCAGCGCTGTATAATCAGCAAACAACAACTGACTCACTTCCCAAGCTCTCTCATCCCCAACAGACTTCATACTTGCCCCTCTTTCCAAAACTCTTGCATTTACCTCCCTAACAACCCCATCCATAAACAAATTAAACAACCATGGAGACATCAGGCACCCCTGCTGCAAACCTACATTCCCTGAGAACCAATCACTTTCCTCTCTTCCTACACGTACACATGCCTTACATCCTCGATAAAAACTTTTCACTGCTTCTAACAACTTGCCTCCCACACCATATATTCTTAATACCTTCCACAGAGCATCTCTATCAACTCTGTCATATGCCTTCTCCAGATCCATAAATGCTACATACAAATCCATTTGCTTTTCTAAGTATTTCTCACATACATTCTTCAAAGCAAACACCTGATCCACACATCCTCTACCACTTCGGAAACCACACTGCTCTTCCCCAATCTGATGCTCTGTACATGCCTTCACCCTCTCAATATATACCCTCCCATATAATTTACCAGGAATACTCAACAAACTTATACCTATGTAATTTGAGCACTCACTCTTATCCCCTTTGCTTTTGTACAATGGCACTATGCACGCATTCCGCCAATCCTCAGGCACCTCACCATGGGTCATACATATATTAAATAACCTTACCAACCAGTCAACAATACAGTCACCCCCTTTTTTAATAAATTCCACTGCAATACCATCCAAACCTGCTGCCTTGCCGGCTTTCATCTTCCGCAAAGCTTTTACTACCTCTCCTCTGTTTACCAAATCATTTTCCCTAACCCTCTCACTTTGCACACCACCTCGATCAAGACACCCTATATCTACCACTCTATCATCAAACACATTCAACAAACCTTCAAAATACTCACTCCATCTCCTTCTCACATCATCACTACTTGTTATCACCTGCCCATTTGCGCCCTTCACTGAAGTTCCCATTTGCTCCCTTGTCTTACGCACTTTATTTACCTCCTTCCAGAACATCTTTTTATTCTCCCTAAAATTTAATGATACTCTCTCACCCCAACTCTCATTTGCCCTCTTTTTCACCTCTTGCACCTTTCTCTTGACCTCCTGTCTCTTTCTTTTATACATCTCCCACTCAATTGCATTTTTTCCCTGCAAAAATCGTCCAAATGCCTCTCTCTTCTCTTTCACTAATAATCTTACTTCTTCATCCCACCACTCACTACCCTTTCTAATCAACCCACCTCCCACTCTTCTCATGCCACAAGCATCTTTTGCACAATCCATCACTGATTCCCTAAATACATCCCATTCCTCCCCCACTCCCCTTACTTCCATTGTTCTCACCTTTTTCCATTCAGTACTCAGTCTCTCCTGGTACTTCCTCACACAAGTCTCCTTCCCAAGCTCACTTACTCTCACCACCCTCTTCACCACAGCATTCACTCTTCTTTTCTGAAAACCCATACAAATCTTCACCTTAGCCTCCACAAGATAATGATCAGACATCCCTCCAGTTGCACCTCTCAGCATATATATATATATATACATATATATATATATATATATATATATATATATATATATATATATATATACATACATAATTCATACTTGCTGCCTTTACCCATTTCCGTTGCCACCCTGCCACACATGACATGACAACCCCCTCCACCAGCATGTGCACGAGTTAGCACTAGGAAAAGACAACAAAGGCCACATTTGTTCATACCAAGTCTATAACTGTTATAAACAATGCACCGAAACCACAGCTCCCTTTTCACATCCAGGCCCCACAAAACCTTCAAGGCTTACCCCAGATGCTTCACATACCCTGGTTCAATCCATTGTGAGCACGTCGACTCCAGTATACCACATCGTTCCAATTCACTCTATTCCTTGCACACCTTTCATCCTCCTGCATGTTCAGGCCCCGATTGCCCAAAATCATTTTTACTCCATCTTTCCACCTCCAATCTGGTCTTCCACTTCTCGTTCCCTCCACCTTTGACACATATGTCCTCTTTGTCAATCTTTCCTCATTCAATCTCTTCATGTGACCAAACCATTTCAAAACACCCTCTTCTGCTCTCTCAACCACACTCTTTTTATTACCACACGTCTCTCTTGCCCTTTCATTACTTACTCCATCAAACTACCTCACACCACATATTGTCCTCAAACATCTCATTTCCAACACATCCACTCTCCTCTGCACAACTCTATCTATAACCCATGCCTCGCAACCATGTAACACTGTTGGAACCACTATTCCTTCAAACATACTGATTTTTGCTTTCCGAGATAATGTTCTCGACTTCCACACATTTTTTCAACACTCCCAGAACTTTCGCCCCCTCCCCCACCCTGTGACTCACTTCCACGTCCATGGTTCCATCTGCTACCAAATCCACTCCCAGATATCTAAAACACTTCACTTCCTCCATTTTTTCTCCATTCAAACTAACCTCCCAATTTACTTGTCCCTCAACCCTACTGTACCTAATAACCTTGCTCTTATTCCCATTTACTCTCAGCTTTTTGTTTCACACACTTTACCAAACTCAGTCACCAGCTTCTGCAGTTTCTCACCCAAATCAGTCTCCAGCGCTGTATCATCACCAATCACTTTCCTCTCTTCCTACTTGTACACATGCCTTACATCCTTGATAAAAACTTTTCACTGCTTCTAACAACTTGCCTCCCACACCATATCTTCTTAATACCTTCCACAGAGCATCTCTATCAACTCTATCATATTCCTTCTCCAGATCCATAAATGCGACATACAAATCCATTTGCTTTTCTAAGTATTTCTCACAAACATTATTCAGAGAAAACACCTGATCCACACATCCTCTACCACTTCTGAAACCACACTACTCTTCCCTAATCTGATGCTCTGTACATGCTTTCACCCTCTCAATCAATACCCTCCCATATAACTTCCCAGGAATACTCAACAAACTTATACCTCTGTAATCTGAACACTCATCTTTATCCCCTTTGCCTGTGTACAATGGCACTATGCATGCACTCCGTCAATCCTCAGGCACCTCACAATGAATCATACATACATTAAATATCCTTACTAACCAATTAACAACACAGTCAACCCCTTTTTTAATAGATTCCACTGTCATACCATCCAAACCTGTTGCCTTGCCGGCTTTTATCTTCCGTAAAGCTTTTACTACCTCTTCTCTGTTTACCAAATTAATTTTCCTAAGCCTCTCACTTCACACACCACCTCGACCAAAACACACTATATCTGCCACTCTATCATCTAACATATTTAACAAACCTTCAAAATACTCACTCCATCTCCTTCTCATCACCACTACTTGTTATCACCTCCCCATTAGCCCCCTTCGCCGATGTTCCCATTTGTTTTCTTGTCTTGCACACTTTATTTACCTCCTTCCAAAACATCTTTTTATTCTCCCTAAAATTTGATGATACTCTCTCACCCTATCATTTGCCCTCTTTTTCACCTCTTGCACCTTTCTCTTGACCTCCTGCCTCTTTCTCTTATACATCTCCCACTCATTTGCATTATTTCCCTGCAAAAATCGTCCAAATGCCTCTCTCTTCGCTTTCACTAATAATCTTACTTCTTCATCCCACCACTCACTACCCTTTGTAATCTGCCCACCTCCCATGCTTCTCATGCCACAATCATCTTTTCTGCAAGCCATCACTGCTTCCCTAAATACATCCTATTCCTCCTCCACTCCCCTAACGTCCTTTACTCTCACCTTTTCCATTCTGCACTCAGCATCTCCTGGTACTTCCTCACACAAGTCTCCTTCCCAAGCTCACTTACTCTCACCACTCTCTTCACCCCAACATTCCATCATCCAACATTCCAACATTCAATCATCCATTACCATCCAAAGGTTTCTCTTTCATGCGGCTATCAATTACCACGTAATCCAACACAATGTATATTCATATTATTGTATCATTTATTACACTTTGCTGCTGTCTCCCGCATTAGCGAGGTAGCACAAGGAAACAGAAAAAATAATGGCCCAACCCACTCACATACACATGTATATACATACACGTCCACACATGCACATATATATATATATATACCTATACATTTCAAGGTATAAATATACATATATACATAGACATATACATATAAACACATGTACATAACTCATACTTACTGTCTTCATTCCCGTCGCCATCCCGCCACACATAAAATGACACCCTCCTCCACCCTGCATGCATGTGTGGTGAGCCTAGGCAAAGACAACAAAGGCCACATTCATTCATACTCAGTCTCTAGCTGTCATGTAATAATGCACTGAAACAACAGCTCCCTTTCCACTTCCAGGCCTCACAGAACTATCCATGGTTTACCCCAGACGCTTCATATGCCCTGGTTCAATCCATGGACAGCACTTTGACCCTGGTATACCACATCGTTCCAATTCACTATTCCTTGCACGCCTTTCACCCTCCTGTATGTTCAGGCCCCGATTGCCCAAAATCTTTTTCACTCCATTCTTGCCCTCTAATTTGGTTCCCACTTCTCGTCGTTCTTTTCACCTCTGACACATGTATCCTCTTTGTCAATCTTTCCTCACTCATTCTCTTTATGTGACCAAACATTTCAAAACACCCTCCTCTACTCTCTCAACCACACTGTTTTTATTACCACACATCCCTCTTACCCTTTCATTACTTACTCGATCAAACCACCTCACACCACATTTTGTCCTCAAACATCTCATTTCCAACACATCCACCCTCCTCCTCACAGCCTATCTATAGCCCATGCCTGGCAACCATATAACATTGTTGGAACCACAATTCCTTCAAACATACCCATTTTTGTTTTCTGAGATAATGCTCTTGCCTTCCACACATTTTTCAAAGCTCCCAAAACCTTCGCCCCCTCCCCCCACCCTGTGACTCACTTGCGCTTCCATGATTCCATCTGCTACCAAATCCACTACCAGATGTTTAAAACACTTCACTTCCTCCAGTTTTTCTCCATTCAAACTTACCTCCCAATTTACTTGCCCCTCAACCCTACTGCACCTAATAACCTTGCTCATTCATATTTCCTCTCACCTTTCTTCTTTCAAACACTTTACCAAACTCAGTCACCAGCTTCTGCAGTTTCTCATCGGAATCAGCCACCAGCACTGTATCATCAGCAAAAAACAACTAATTCACTTCCCAAGCCCTCTCATCCATAAGAAACTGCATACTTGCCCCTCTCTCCAAACCTCTTGCATTCACCTCCCTAACAACCCCATCCATAAAAAATCAAACAACCATGGAGACATCACGCACCCCTGCCGCAAACCGACATTCACTGGGAACCAATCACTTTCCTCTCTTCTTACTCGTACACATACCTTACATCCTCGATAAAAACTTGTCACTGTTTCTAACAACTTGTCTCCCACACCATGAATCTTTATTACCTTCCACAAAGCATCTCTGTCAACCCCATCATATGCCTTCTCCAGATCAATAATTGCCACATACAAATCCATCTGTTTTTCTAATTATTCATCACATACATTCTTCAAAGCAAACACCTGATCCACACATCCTCTACCACTTCTGAAACCACACTGCTCTTCCCCAATCTGATGCTCTGTACACACCTTTACCCTCTCAATCAAGATTTTTAGTGAAAGAGAAGAGAGAGGTGTTTGGACGATTTTTGTACAGAAGTATTGCGAATGACTGGGAGATGTATAAAAGAAAGAAGTAGAAGGTCAAGAGAAAGGTGCAAGAGGTGAAAAAAAGGGCAAATCAGAGTTGGGGTAAGAGAGTATCAAACTTTAGGGAGAATAAAAAGATGTTTTGGAAGGAGGTAAATAATGTGCGTAAGACAAGAAAAGCAAATGGGAACATTGGTGAAGGGGGCTAATGGGGAGGTAATAACAAGTAGTGGTGAAGTGAGAAGGAGATGGAGTGAGAATTTTGAAGGTTGGTTGAATGTGTTTAATAATAGAGTGACAGATATAGGGTATTTTGGTCGAGGTGGTGTGCAAAGTGAGAGGGTCAGGGATAACGGTTTGGCAAACAGAGAACAGATAGTGAAAGCTTTGCAGACAATGAAAGCCAGCAAAGCGGCGGGTTTGGATGGTACTGCAGTGGAATTTATTAAAAAAAAAAAGGGGGTGACTGTGTTGTTGACTGGTTGGTAAGGATATTCACTATATGTATGGATCATGGTGAAGTGCCTAAGGATTGGTGGAATGCATGCATAGTGCCATTGTATAAAGGCAAAGGGGATAAAGGTGAGTGATCAAATTACAGAGGTATAAGTTTATTGAGTATTCCTGGGAAATTATATGGGAGGGTATTGATTGAGAGGGGTAAAGATATGTACAGAGCATCAGATTGGGGAAGAACAGTGTGGTTTCAGAAGTGGTTGATGATGTGTGGATCAGGTTTTGGTTTGAAGAATGTATGAGAGAAATACTTAGAAAAACAGATGGATTTGTAAGAAGCATGTATGGATCTGGAGAAGGCCTATGATGGGGTTGACAGAGATGCTTTGTGGAAGGTATTAAGAGTATTTGTTGTGAGAGGCAAGTTGATAGAAGCAGAGAAAAGTTTTTATCAATGATGTAAGGTATGTGTACGAGCAGGAAGAGAGGAAAGTGATTGGTTCCCAGTGAATGTCGGTTTGCGGCAGGGGTGTGTGATGCCTCCATGATTGTTTAATTTGTGTATGTATGGGGTTGTTAGGGAGGTGAATGCAAGATTATTGGAATGAGGGGCAAGTATGCAACCTGTTGTGGATGAGAGGGCTTGGGAAGTGAGTCAGTTGTTGTTCGTTGATGATACAGTGCTGGTGGCTGATTCAGGTGAGAAACTGCAGAAGTTGGTGACTGAGTTTGGTAAAGTGTGTGAAAGAAGAATGTTGAGAGTAAATGAGAATAAGAGCAAGATTATTATGTTCAATAGGGTTGAGGGACAAGTTAATTGGGAGGTAAGTTTGAGTTGATAAAACTGGAAAAAGTGAAGTGTTTTAGATATCTGGGAGTGGATGTAGCAGCCAATGGAACAATGGAAGCAGAAGTGGGTCACAGGGTGGGGGAGGGGGCAAGGGGTCTGGGAGCATTGAAGAATGTGTGGAAGGCAAGAACATTATCCCGGAGAGCAAAAATGGGTATGTTTGAAGGAATAGCGGTTCCAACAATGCTATATGGTTGCGAGGCATGGGCTATAGATAGGGTTGTGTGGAGTCGGGTGGACGGTAGGAAATGAAATGTTTGAGGAACATGTGGTGTGAGGTGGCTTGATCAAATAAGTAATGAAAAGGTATGAGAGATGTGTGGTAATAAAGAGTGTGGTGGAAAGAGCAGAAGAAGGGGTATTGAAATGGTTTGGTCACATGGAGAGAATAAATGAGGAAAGGTTGACAAAAAAGATATATGTGTCAGAGATGGAGGGAACAAGGAGAAGTGGGATACTTCTCCTCATAAATGCTACATACAAATCCATTTGCTTTTTCTAAGTATTTCTCACATACATTCTTCAAAGCAATCACCTGATCCACACATGATCTACCACTTCTGAAACTACACTGCTCTTCTCCAATTTGATGCTCTGTACATTCCTTCACCTTCTAAATCAATACCCTCCCATATAATTTCTCAGGAATACTCAACAAACTTATACCTCTGTAATTTGAACACTCAACTTTATCCCCTTTGCCTTTGTACAATGGTACTACGCATACATTCCACCAATCCTCAGGCACTTCACCAAGAGCCATACATACATTAAATATCCTTACCAACCACTCAAAAACATAGTCATCCCCTTTTTTAATAAATTCCACTGCTATACCATCCAAACCCGCTGCCTTGCTGGCTTTCATCTTCTACAAAGCTTTCATTACCTCTCTGTTTAACAAATCATTCTCCCTAACCCTCACACTTCGCACACCACCTTGACCAAAACACCCTATTTCTGCCACTCTATCATCTAACACATTCAACAAACCTTCAAAATACTCACTCCATCTCATTCTCACATCACAATTACTTGTTATTACCACCCCATTAGCCCCCTTCACCGATGTTCCCATTTGTTCTCTTGTCTTACACACTTTATTTACCTCCTTCCAAAACATCTTATTCTCCCTAAAATTTATTGATACTCTCTCACCCCAACTCTCACTCACCCTCTTTTTCTTTTTTAAACACACATTCTTTCTTTTTCTTTCATACTATTTGCCATTTCCTGCGTTAGCGAAGTAGCGTTAAGAACAGAGGACTGGGCCTTTGAGGGAATATCCTCATCTGGCCCCCTTCTCTGTTCCTTCCTTGGGGGGGGGACAAAAAAAAAAACAAGAGGGAGAGGATTTCCAGCCCCCCGCTCCCTTCCCTTTCAGTCGCTTTCTACAACACGCAGGGAATACGCGGGAAGTATTCTTTCTCCCCTATCCCCACATACACACACATATACATTTATACATTGCTTTTCATATTTTTCGCAATTTCCCACATCAGTGAGGTAGTGTTAAGAACAGATGACTGAGTCTTCTAGGGAATATCCTCACTTGGCCCCCTTCTCTGTTCCTTCTCTTGCAAAATTAAAAACGAGAGGGGAAGAATTCCTGCCACCCACTCCCTCCCCTTTTAGTTGCCTTCTACAACACACAGGGAATACATGGGAAGTATTCTTTCTCCCCTATCCCAAGGGATAACATACATACATATACATACCAAAATATACACATATACATACAAAGATATATACATAAATGCACATGTACATATTCATACTTGCTTGTCTTCATCAATTCCCAGTACTGCCATGCCCCATAGGCAGCAGCATTCTTCAGCAAGAAAGCGCCACGAAAACAGACAAAAAAGGCCACATTCATTCACACTCAGTCTCTAGTTGCCATGTGTAATGCACCAAAACCACAGCTCCCTATACACATCCAGGCCCCACGAACCTTTCCATGGTTTACCCCACGTGTTTCACATGCCCTTGTTCAGTCCTGTGACAGCATGTCAACCATGGTATACCACATCATTCTAATTCACTTTATTCCTTGCCCGCATCTCACCCTCCCATATGTTCAGGCCACGATCATTCCTAATCATTTTCACTCCATCCTTCCACCTCTAATTTGGTCTCCTGCTTCTCCTTATTCCCTCCACCTCTGACACATATATTATCTTTGTCAATCTTTCCTCACTCATTCTTTCCATATGTCCAAACCATTTCAACACACCCTCTTCTGCTCTCTCAGCCACACTCCTTTCATTTCCACATATCTCTCTTACCCTCTCATTACATAATCAGTCAACCACCTTACACCACACATTGTCCCTAAACACCTCATTTCCAGTACATCATCCTCTTCTGGTACAACCCTATCTATAGCCCATTGACCGAGTAAGTAATGAAAGGGTGAGAGAGATGTGTGGTAAGAAAAAGAGTGTGGTTGAGGGAGCAGAAGATGGTTTGGTTACATGGAGAGAATGAGTGAGGAAAGATTGACAAAGAGGATATATGTGTCAGAAGTGGAGGGAATGAGAAGTGGGAGACCAAATTGGAGGTAAAAAGATGGAGTGAAAAAGATTTTGAGTGATTGGAGCTGAACATGCAGGAGGGTGAAAGGCGTGCAAGGAATAGAGTGAATTGGAACGATGTGGTATACCGGGGTCGACGTGCTGTCAATGGATTGAACCAGGGCATGTGAAGCATCTGGGGTAAACCATGGAAAGTTCTGTGGGGCCTGGATGTGGAAAAGGAGCTGTGGTTTTGGTGCATTACACATGACAGCTAGAGTCTGAGTGTGAACGAATGTGGCCTTTGTTGTCCTTACTAGCTCTACCTCTTGCACATGCGGGGGAGGGGGTTGTCATTTCATGTGTGGCAGGGTGGCGGCGGGAATGGATGAAGGCAGGATGTGTATATATGTATATGTTGTGTATGTTATATATTTATGTATTATACTTTGTCACTTTCTCCCACGTTAGCGAGGTAGTGCAAGGAAACAGATGAAAGAATGGCCCAACCTACCCACATACACATGTATATACATACATATTTATGTTGAAATGTATAGGTATGTATATGTGGGTATATGGGCATTTATGTACATACACGTGTATGTTGGTGGGTTGGCCTATTCTTGCGTCTGTTTACTTGAGCTTCCTTGCTAACGCAGGAGACAGCGACAGAGTATAATAAATATATCAAATGAATATTCTATTTTACTATGTTTTATTATACTTTGTCGCTGTCTCCCACGTTAGCAAAGTAGCGCAAGGAAACAGATGAAAGAATGGCCCAACCCACCGACATAAATGCATATACATACACATCAACACAAGCTCATATACCTACCTATACATTTCAACATACATATATATACATACACAGATGTATACATATATACACATGTCCATATATAGGGGATAGGGGAGAAAGAATACTTCCCATGCATTCCTCATGTGTCATAAAAGGCGACTAAAGGGGATGGGAGCAGGTGGCTAGAAACCCTCCCTCCTTTTATTTTAACTTTCTAAAAGGGGAAACAGAAGAGGGAGGCATGCGGGGAGGGCTCAACATCCTCTGAGGCTCAGATTGGGGTGTCTAAATGTGTGTGAATGTAACCAAGATGAGAGAAAAGGAGAGGTAGGTAATATGTTTGAGGAAAGGAACCTAGATGTTTTGGCTGTGAGTGAAACGAAGCTCAAGGGTAAAGGGGAAGAGTGGTTTGGAAATGTTTTGGGAGTAAAGTCAGGGGTTGGTGAGAGGACAAGAACAAGGGAAAGAGTAGCACTACTTCTGAAACAAGAGTTGTAGGAGTATGTGAAAGAGTGTAAGAAAGTAAACTCTAGATTGATATGGGTAAAACTGAAAGTGGAGTGAGAGAGATGGGTGATTATTGGTGCCTGTGCACCTGGTCATGAGAAGAAAGATCATGAGAGGCAAGTGTTTTGGGAGCAGCTGAATGAGTGTGTTCGTAGTTTTGATGCATGAGACTGGGTTATAGTGATGGATGATTTGAATGAAAAGGTGAGTAATGTGGCAGCTGAGGGAATAATTGTTGTACATAGGGTGTTCAGTGTTGTAAATGGAAATGGTGAAGAGCTTGTAGATTTGTGTGCTGAAAAAGGACTGGTGATTGGAAATACCTGGTTAAAAAAGGGAGATATACATAAGTATATGTATGGATTTGTATTTAGCATTTATGGATCTGGAGAAGGCATATGATAGACTTGATAGGTTTTAAGAATATATGGTGTGGGAGGCAAGTTGTTAGAAGCAGTGAAAAGTTTTTATCGAGGATGTAAGGCATGTGTACGTGTAGGAAGAGAGGAAAGTGATTGGTTCTCAGTGAATGTAGGTTTGCGGCAGGGGTGTGTGATGTCTCCATGGTCGTTTAATATGTTTATGGATGGGGTTGTTAGGGAGGTGGATGCAAGAGTTTTGGAAAGAGGGGCAAGTATGCAGTCTGTTGTGGATGAGAGAGCTTGTGAAGTGAGTCAGTTGTTGTTTGCTGATGATACAGCGCTGGTGGCTGATTCATGTGAGAAACTGCAGAAGCTGGTGACTGAGTTTGGTAAAGTGTGTGAAAGAAGAAAGATGAGTGTAAATGGGAATAAGAGCAAGGTTGTTAGGTACAGTAGGGTTGAGGGTCAAGTCAATTGGGAGGTAAGTTTGAATGGAGAAAAACTGGAGTAAGTGAAATGTTTTAGATATCTGGGAGTGGATCTGGCAGCAGATAGAACCATGGAAGCGGAAGTGAATCATAGGATGAGGGAGGTGGCGAAAGTTCTGGGAGCCTTGAAGAATGTGTGGAAGTCGAGAACATTATCTCGGAAAGCAAAAATGGGTATGTTTGAAGGAATAGTGGTTCCAACAATGTTGTATGGTTGCGAGGCATGGGCTATGGATAGAGCTGTGCACAGGAGGGTGGATGTGCTGGAAATGAGATGTTTGAGGACAATATGTGGTGTGAGGTGGTTTGATCGAGTAAGTAATGTAAGGGTAAGAGAGATGTGTGGTAATAAAAAGAGTGTGGTTGAGAGAGCAGAAGTGGGTGTTTTGAAATGGTTTGGTCACAAGGAGAGAATGAGTGAGGAAAGATTGACCAAGAGGATATAATGTGTCAGAGGTGGAGGGAACGAGGAGAAGTGGGAGACCAAATTTTAGGTGGGAAGATGGAGTGAAAAAGATTTTGAGTGATCGGGGCCTGAACATGCAGGAGGGTGAAAGGTGGGCAAGGAATAGAGTGAATTGTTATGATGTGGTATACCGGGGTCGACTTGCTGTCAATGGATTGAACCAGAGCATGTCAAGCATCTGGGGTAAACCATGGAAAGCTGTGTGGGGCCTGGATGTGGAAAGGGAGCAGTGGTTTTGGTGCATTGTTACATGACAGCTAGAGACTGAGTGTGAACGAATGAGGCCTTTGTTGTCTTTCTAGCACTACCTCGCGCACATGAGGGGGGGAGGGGGATGTTATTTCATGTGTGGCAGGGTGGCGATGGGAATGAATAAAGGCAGACAGTATGAATTAAGTACATGTGTATATATGCATATGTCTGTGTGTGTATATATATGTATACGTTGAGATGTATAGGTATGTATATTTGCATGTGTGGACGTGTATGTATATACATGTGTATTTGGGTGGGTTGGGCCATTCTTTCATCTGTTTTCCTTGCGCTACCTCGCTAACGCGGGAGACAGCGACAAAACAAATTAAATAAAAATAAAATAAATACGTATGTAAGTAGGAGAGATGGCCAGAGAGCGTTATTGGATTACATGTTAATTGATAGGCACGTGAAAGAGAGACTTTTGGATGTTAATGTGCTGAGAGGTGGAACTGGAGGGATGTCTGTTCATTATCTTGTGGAGGTGAAGGTAAAGATTTGTAGAGGTTTTCAGAAAAGAAGAGAAAATGTTGGGGTGAAGAGAGTTGTGAGAGTAAGTGAGCTTGTTAAGGATACTTGCAAGAGGAAGTACCAGGAGAGACTGAGTACATAATGGAAAAAGGTGAGAGCAAAGGGCGAAAGGGGAGTGAGGGAGGAATGGGATGTATTTAGGGAAGCAGTGATGGCTTGCGTAAAAGATGCTTGTGGCATGAGAAGTGTGGGAGATGGGCAGATTAGAAAGGGTAGTGAGTGGTGAGATGAAGAAGTAAGATTATTAGTGAAAGAGAAGAGAGAGGCATTTGGACGATTTTTGCAGGAAAGTTTTGCAAATGACTGGGAGATGTATAAAAGAAAGAGACAGGAGGTCAAGAGAAAGGTGCAAGAGGTGAAAAAGAGGGCAAATGAGAGTTGGGGTGAGAGAGTATCATTAAATTTTAGGGAAAAAAAGATGTTTTGGAAGGAGGTAAATAAAGTACGTAAGACAAGAGAACAAATGGGAACATCGGTGAAGGGGGCTGATGGGGAGGTAATAACAAGTAGTGGTGATATGAGAAGGAGATGGAGTGAGTATTTTCAAGGTTTGTTGAATCTGTTACATGATAGAATACATGATAGAGTGGCAGATATAGGGTGTTTTGGTCGAGGTGGTGTGCGAAGTGAGAGGGTTAGGGAGAATGATTTGGTAAACAGTGAGGAGGTAGTAAAACCTTTGCAGAAGATGTAAGCCGGCAAGGCGGCAGGTTTGAATGGTATTGCAGTGGAATTTATTAATAAAGGGGGTGACTGTGCTATTGACTGGTTGGTGAGGATATTTCATGTATGTATGACTCATGGTGAGGCGGACTACATGCATAGTGCCATTGTAGAAAGGCAAAGGGGATAAAGGTGAGTGCTCAAATTACAGAGGTATAAGATGGTTGAGTATTCCTTGGAAATTATATGGGAGGGTATTGATTGAGAGGGTTAAGGCTTGTACAGATCATCAGATTGGGGAAGAGCAGTGTGGTTTCAGAAGCGGTAGAGGATGTGTGGATCAGATGATTGCTTTGAAGAATGTATGTGAGAAATACTTAGAAAAGCAAATGGATTTTGTATGTAGCATTTATGGATCTGGAGAAGGCATATGATAGAGTTGATAGAGATGCTTTGTGGAAGGTATTAAGAATGTATGGTGTGGGAGGCAAGTTGCTAGAAGCAATGAAAAGCTTTTATCAGGGATGTAAGGCATGTGTATGAGTAGGAAGAGTGTAAAGTGATTGGTTCTCAGTGAATGTAGGTTTGCGGCAGGGATGTGTCATGTCTCCATGGTTGTTTAATTTGTTTATGGATGGGGTTGTTAGGGAGGTGAGTGCAAGAGTTTTGGAGAGAGGGGCAACTATGCAGTCTACTGTGAATGAGAGGGCTTGTGAAGTGAGTAAGTTGTTGTTCGCTGATGATACAGCGCTGGTGGCTGATTCGGGTGAGAAACTGCAGAAGCTGGTGACTGAGTTTGGTAAAGTGTGTGAAAGAAGAAAGATGAGAGTAAATGTGAATAAGAGCAAGGTTATTAGGTACAGTAGGGTTGAAGGACAAGTCAATTGGGAGGTAAGTTTGAATGGAGAAAAACTGGAGGAAGTGAAGTGTTTTAGATATCTGGGAGTGGATCTGGCAGCGGATGGAACCATGGAAGCAGAAGTGAGTCACAGGGTAGGGGAGGGGGCGAAAGTTCTGGGAACGTTGAAAACTGTGTGGAAGGCAAGAACATTATCTCAGAAAGCAAAAATGGGTATGTTTGAAGGAATAGTGGTTCCAACTATGTTATATGGTTGTGAGGCTTGGGGTATAGATAGAGTTGTGCGGAGGAGGGTGGATGTATTGGAAATGAGATGTTTGAGGACAATATATGGTGTGAGGTGGTTTGATCGAGTAAGTAATGAAAGGGTAAGAGAGATGTTTGGTAATAAATAGAGTGTGGTTGTAAGAGCAGAAGAGGGTGTTTTGAAATGGTTTGGTCACATAGAGAATGTGAATGAGGAAAGATTGACAAAGAGGAGATATGTGTCAGAGGTGGAGGGAATATGGAGAAGTGGGAGACCAAATTGGAGGTGGAAGGATGGAGTGAAAAGATTTTGAACGATCGAGGCCTGAACATGCAGGAGGGTGAAAGGCATGCAAGGAATAGAGTGAATTGGAATGATGTGGTATACCGGGATCGATGTTCTGTCAATGGATTGAAGCAGGGCATGTTAAGCATCTGTTAAGCATGTTAAGCATGTATGATACACCGAAAACAAAGCTCTATTTCCACATCAAGGCCCCATAAAACTTTCTATGGTTTTCCCCAGACGCTTCACATGCCCTGGTTCAATCCATTGACAGCATGTCAACCCCGGTATATCACATTGTTCCAACCATGTAACATTGTTGGAGCCACTATTCTTTCAAACTTACCCATTATTGCTTTCTGAGATAATGTTCTTGCCTTCCACACATTTTTTCAATGTTTCCAGAACTTTCGCCCCCTCCCTCACCCTCTGACTCACTTCTGTAGAATAGCAAAAGGTGAGAGCAAATGACGTAAGGGGAGTGGGGGAAGAATGGGATGTATTTAGGGAAGTTGTGATGGCTTGCACAAAAGATGCATATGGCATGAGAAAGGAGGGAGGTGGACAGATTAGAAAAGGTAGTGAGTGGTGGGATGAAGAAGTAAGATTATTAGTGAGAGAGAAGAGAGAGGTGTTTGGACAATTCTTGCAGGGAAGTAGTGCAAATGACTGGGAAATGTATAAAAGAAAGAGGCAGGGGGTCAAGAGCAAGGTGCAAGAGGTGAAAAAGAGGGTAAATGAGAGTTGGTGTGAGAGTATCATTAAATTTAAGGGAGAATAAAAAGATGTTTTGGAAGTATGTAAATAAGTTGCATAAGACAAGACATCAAATGAGAACATCAGTGAGGGTGGCAAATAGGGAGGTAATAACAAGTAGTGATGAAGTGAGAAGGAGATGCAGTGAGTATTTTGAAGGTTTGTTGAATGTGTTTAATGATAGAGTGGCAGATATAGGGTGGTTTGGTCTGGGTGGTGTGTGAAGTGAGAGGATTTTGGAGAATGGTTTGGTAAACAATGGAGAGGTATCGAAAGCTTTGGGAAAGATGAAAGCCAGCAAGGCAGCAGGTTTGGATGGTATTGCAGTGGAATTTATTAATAAAGGGGGTGACTGTGTTGTTGATTGGTTGGTAAGGATATTCAGTGTATGTATGGATCCTGGTGAAGTGCCTTAGGATTGGTTGAATGCATGCATAGTGCCATTATACAAAGGCAAATGGGACAAAGGTGAGTGTTCATATTACAGAGCCATAAGTTTGTTAAGTATTCCTGAGAAATTTTATGGGAGGGTGTTGATTGAGGGGGTAAAGATGTACAGAGTGTCAGATTGGGGAAGAGCAGTGTGGTTTCAGAAGTGGTAGAGGATGTGTGGATGAGGTGTTTACTTTGAAGAATGTATTTGAGAAATACTTAGAAGAACAGAGGGATTTCTATGTAGCATTTATTGATCTGGAGAAGGCATATTATAGGGTGGATAGAGATGCTTTGTTGTATGTTTTAAAAGTTTATGGTGTGGGAGGTAAGCTGCTAGAAGCAGTGAAAAGTTTTTACCAAGGATGTAAGGCATGTGTACGAGTAGGAAGAGAGAAATGTGATTGGTTCCCAGTGAATGTCGGTTTGCAGCAGGGGTACGTGATGTCTCCATGGTTGTTTAATTTGTTTATGGATGGGGTTGTTAGGGAGGTAAATACAAGAGTTCTGGAGAAAGGGGCAAGTATGCAGTCTGTTGTGGATTAGAGGGCTTGGGAAGTGAGTCAGTTGTTTTTCACTGATGATACAGTGCTGGTGGCTGATATGGGTGAGAAACTGCAGAGGTTGGTGACTGGGTACAGTAAAGTGTGTGAAAGAAGAAAGTTTAGAGTGAATGTGAATAAGAGCAAGGTTATTAGGTTCAGTAGGGTTGTGAGGTAAGTTGATTAGGAGGTAAGTTTGAATAGAGAAAAAGTGGAGGAATTGAAGTGTTTTAGATATCTAGGAGTGGACTTAGCAGCGGATGGAACTATGGAAGCAGAAGTGAGTTACAGGGTGGGGGAGGGGCGAAGGTTCTAGGAGCATTGAAGAATGTGTGGAAGGTGAGAAAATTATCTTGGAAAGCAAATATGGGGATGTTTGAAGGAATAGTGGTTCCAACAGTGTTATATGGTAATAAAAAAGAGTGTGGTTGAGAGAGCAGAAGATGGTATTTTGAAAGTGTGAACACATGGAGAGAATGAGTGAGGAAAGATTGACAAAGGGGATATATGTGTCGAAGGTGGAGGGAACAAGGTGAAGCAGGAGGCCAAATTGGAGGTGGATGGATGGAGTGAAAAAGATTTTGAGCAATCTAGGCCTGATCATACTGGAGGGTGAGATGCGTGTAAGGAGTAGAGTGAATTGGAATGATGTGGTATACCGGGGTCAATGTGCTGTCAGTGGATTGAACCAGGACATGTGAAGCATCTGGGGTAAACCATGGAAAGATCTGTCTTTGGTATGAAAAAGGTTGAAGGTGGGAAGAAGAAATAAAGTTATAAGTGAAAGAGAAAAGAGAGGTGTTTGGACAATACTTACAAGGAAGGAGTGCAAAAGACAGGAAGACGTATAAAAGAAAGTGGCAGGAGGTCAACAAGAAGATGCAAGGGTTGAAAAAGAGGGGAAATGAGAATTGGGGTGAGAGAGTGTGTTAAATTTTAGGGAGAATGAAAAGATGTTTTGGAAGGAGGTAAATAACATACGTAATACAAGAAGGAGGTAAGGGGGGAAGTGATAACAGGTAGTGGTGAAATGAGAAGGAGACGAAATGAGTATTTTGAAGGTTTGTTGAATGTGGTTGATGATTGAGTGGCAGATATAGGTTGTTTTGGTTGGGTTAGTGTGTGAAGTGAGAGGGTCAGGGAGAATGGTTTGGTTAAGAAAGAAGAGGTGGTGAAAGCCTTTTGGAAGATGAAATCTGGCAAAACAGTGGCTTTGGATGGTATTGCAGTTGAATTTATTAAAAAAGGGGGTGACTGTGTTGTTGATTGGTTGGTAAGGATATTCAGTTTATATAGGGATCATGGTGAAGTCCCTGAGAATTGGTGGAATGCATGCATACTGCTATTGTACAAAGGCAAAGGGAATAAAGGTAATTGTTCAAACTACAGAGGCATGGTTGTTGAGTATTCCTGGAAAATTGTATGGAAGGGTATTTATTGAGAGGGTGAAGGCATGTACAGAGCATCAGATTGGGGAGGAGCATTGTGGTGTCAGAAGAGGTAGAAGATGTGTGGATCAGGTGTTTGCTTTGAAGAATGTATTTGAGAAATACTTAGAAAAACAGATGGATTTGTATGTAGCATTTATGGATGTGGAGAAGGCATATGATAGGGTTGATAGTGATGCTTTGTGGAAGGTCTTGAGATTATATGGTGTGGGAGGTAAGCTACTAGAAGTAGTGAATAGTTCTTATCAGGGATGTAAGGCATGTGTACAAGTAGGAAGAGAGGAAAGTGATTGGTTCCCAGTGAAGGTTGATCTGTGGTGGGAATCTGTGATGTAGCGAGGTAGCGCAAGGAAACAGACGAAAGAAATGGCTCAACCCACCCTCATACACATGTATATACATACGTCCACACACGCAAATATACATACATACACAGCTTTCCATGGTTTACCCCAGACGCTTCACATGCCCTGATTCAATCCACTGACAGCACGTCAACCCCGGTATACCTCATTGATCCAATTCACTCTGTTCCTTGCCCTCCTTTCACCCTCCTGCATGTTCAGGCCCTGATCACACAAAATCTTTTTCACTCCATCTTTCCACCTCCAATTTGGTCTCCCACTGCTCCTCGTTTCCTCCACCTCCGACACATATATCCTCTTGGTCAATCTTTCCTCCCTCATTCTCTCCATGTGCCCAAACCATTTCAAAACACCCTCTTCTGCTCTCTCAACCACGCTCTTTTTATTTCCACACATCTCTCTTACCCTTACGTTACTTACTCGATCAAACCACCTCACACCACATATTGTCCTCAAACATCTCATTTCCAGCACATCCATCCTCCTGCGCACAACTCTATCCATAGCCCACGCCTCGCAACCATACAACATTGTTGGAACCACTATTCCTTCAAACATACCCATTTTTGCTTTCCGAGATAATGTTCTCGACTTCCACACATTCTTCAAGGCTCCCAGGATTTTCGCCCCCTCCCCCACCCTATGATCCACTTCCGCTTCCATGGTTCCATCCGCTGCCAGATCCACTCCCAGATATCTAAAACACTTTACTTCCTCCAGTTTTTCTCCATTCAAACTTACCTCCCAATTGACTTGACCCTCAACCCTACTGTACCTAATTACCTTGCTCTTATTCACATTTACTCTTAACTTTCTTCTTTCACACACTTTACCAAACTCAGTCACCAGCTTCTGCAGTTTCTCACATGAATCAGCCACCAGCGCTGTATCTAGCGAACAACAACTGACTCACTTCTCAAGCTCTCTCATCCCCAACAGACTTCATACTTGCCCCTCTTTCCAAAACTCTTGCATTCACCTACCTAACAACCCCATCCATAAACAAATTAAACAACCATGGAGACATCACACACCCCTGCCACAAACCTACATTCACTGAGAACCAATCACTTTCCTCTCTTCCTACACATACACATATATTATATATATATCATAAGTATAATATATAAAATAAATATATACATTCCATCCCCAAGGGATAGGGGAGAAAGATTTCTGCTTGCAAAGACCAGGTGACAAGGGACAAAAGTGTGGAGGCTGGAAATCCTCCCATCATGCTCTCATATTACTTTCCAAAGGAAAGAATACAAGGAAGGACACAAACAAGGACATTTCTCTCTAAGGAATAGTCATCTATTCATTATGCAACCTTGCTCATGTAGGAAACACCCAACATGTCGAAGTACACTAGACTATCTGTGCTGGCAAACAATAAGATCGCATTCCAATACATGGGTCATGAAAATCTGAACACAGTGTAGATCTCCATATGGCCAAAATCAGAATATGATTCTCAATTTTGGTCACTGTACTTAAAGGAACATAGAACTATATACTGTTGATAAAGTAATTACAGCATAAGAGAGAAGTGTCATCATAAGAGGAGTATGTGTGAGGGATAGAATGAGTGAGAAAAGGCTGTTTATGCAGATATATGTGTTTGCTTTGAAGAATGTATGTGAGAAATACTTAGAAAAGCAAATGGATTTGTATGTAGCATTTATGGATCTGGAGAAGGCATATGATAGAGTTGATAGAGATGCTCTGTGGAAGGTATTAAGAATATATGGTGTGGGAGGCAAGTTGTTAGAAGCAGTGAAAAGTTTTTATCGAGGATGTAAGGCATGTGTACATGTAGGAAGAGAGGAAAGTGATTGGTTCTCAGTGAATGTAGGTTTGCGGCAGGGGTGTGTGATGTCTCCATGGTTGTTTAATTTGTTTATGGATGGGGTTGTTAGGGAGGTAAATGCAAGAGTCTTGGAAAGAGGGGCAAGTATGAAGTCTGTTGGGGATGAGAGAGCTTGGGAAGTGAGTCAGTTGTTGTTCGCTGATGATACAGCGCTGGTGGCGGATTCATGTGAGAAACTGCAGAAGCTGGCGACGGAGTTTGGTAAAGTGTGTGGAAGAAGAAAGTTAAGAGTAAATGTGAATAAGAGCAAGGTTATTAGGTACAGTAGGGTTGAGGGTCAAGTCAATTGGGAGGTGAGTTTGAATGGAGAAAAACTGGAGGAAGTGAAGTGTTTTAGATATCTGGGAGTGGATCTGTCAGCGGATGGAACCATGGAAGCGGAAGTGGATCATAGGGTGGGGGAGGGGGCGAAAATCCTGGGAGCCTTGAAAAATGTGTGGAAGTCGAGAACATTATCCCAGAAAGCAAAAATGGGTATGTTTGAAGGAATAGTAGTTCCAACAATGTTGTATGGTTGCGAGGCGTGGGCTATGGATAGAGTTGTGCGCAGGAGGATGGATGTGCTGGAAATGAGATGTTTGAGGACAATGTGTGGTGTGAGGTGGTTTGATCGAGTAAGTAACGTAAGGGTAAGAGAGATGTGTGGAAATAAAAAGAGCGTGGTTGAGAGAGCAGAAGAGGGTGTTTTGAAATGGTTTGGGCACATGGAGAGAATGAGTGAGGAAAGATTGACCAAGAGGATATATGTGTCGGAGGTGGAGGGAACGAGGAGAAGAGGGAGACCAAATTGGAGGTGGAAAGATGGAGTGAAAAGGATTTTGTGTGATCGGGGCCTGAACATGCAGGAGGGTGAAAGGAGGGCAAGGAATAGAGTGAATTGGAGCGATGTGGTATACAGGGGTTGACGTGCTGTCAGTGGATTGAATCAAGGCATGTGAAGCGTCCAGGGTAAACCAAGGAAAGCTGTGTAGGTATGTATATTTGCGTGTGTGGACGTGTGTATGTACATGTGTATGGGGGGGTTGGGCCATTTCTTTCGTCTGTTTCCTTGCGCTACCTCGCAAACGCGGGAGACAGCGACAAAGTATAAAAAAAAAAAAAAAAAATGTGTCAGAAGTGGAGGGAAATGAGAGAAGGGGGAAACCAAGAAGGAGGTGGGAGGATGAAGTGACAGATACTTTGAAGGATCAAGGCCCGAACATGTGGGAGGGTGCAAGGCATGCAAAGGATAGAGCAACTTGGGGGTGTTGCAATTTACAGGGGACAATGTGATATTACTGGTCTGAACCAAAGTATGTGATCTGGTCAGAGGAAACTAAGGAAAGGATTGTGGGGCCTGATTGCAGATAGGAGGCTCTGGTTTCAGTTCACTATGTTTGACAGCTATAGAACAGACTTGGGCAAATGCAGCCGATTCTCTGTCTGTGCATGGTAATAACCCACTGACACAGGAAATGGTGAAAATGTATGAAAAAAATATACTCTATGCAGTATAGTATATAATAGACTGAGTAATTAGAACTACTGGTACAAAATTTGGGGGCTCATCCAAAGAAAAAATCCAAATTTAATATACATCACTAATAAAAATATCAGAAAGAATGATGAATTGAAAAATATGAAAATTCAATCAAGTAAAGATATGCAAGCGAACTTCGATTGGAATGATGACAAGTAAATGCATGTGTTCTGATGAACATGCCTTTTCAATACAAAAACAAACAGAGGCACATACCAGTAATCAAAGACAATGATGATGACCTTAATGATGATGATGATAATGATGCTGGAAAAAAGAATCCTCATCATGTCTCTGCTACGTTAAGCGCAGCTACAAATGTTCCACAAAATACAGTGTCATGCCTGTCTTACTGACTAAAAGCATTTTGACTGAGGCATGTGAGAGCAAACATCAATAATGATGACAGTGAAAATGAAAAAGACACCCTAATTCTATATCTCCACTACACTGTGTAACATCAATAAGATTACACTGTAAACTTACGTAATGCATAGGAGGTTACCCAAATTTCACATATTCTAGCACCCAAATTAGGTACAAAGAACTTTTGTATGACTGAATTCTATAAGCTAAAGAACCACTGAAAATTCAGAGCCAAGCTTAGTTTTTAAGTTACAAATCTTATCATATTTTTCCTATTATGAGTATAAACACTTCAAATTAAAATTAGAATCAAGAAAAATGACTATTTTCTTTTTTTTTTTTTTTTTGCTTTGTCGCTGTCTCCCGCGTTTGCGAGGTAGCACAAGGAAACAGACGAAAGAAATGGCCCAACCCACCCCCATACACATGCCTTGATTCAATCCACTGACAGCACGTCAACCCCGGTATACCACATCGCTCCAATTCACTCTATTCTTTGCCCTCCTTTCACCCTCCTGCATGTTCAGGCCCCGATCACACAAAATCTTTTTCACTCCATCTTTCCACCTCCAATTTGGTCTCCCTCTTCTCCTCGTTCCCTCCACCTCCGACACATATATCCTCTTGGTCAATCTTTCCTCACTCATTCTCTCCATGTGACCAAACCATTTCAAAACACCCTCTTCTGCTCTCTCAACCACGCTCTTTTTATTTCCACACATCTCTCTTACCCTTACGTTACTTACTCGATCAAACCACCTCACACCACACATTGTCCTCAAACATCTCATTTCCAGCACATCCATCCTCCTGCGCACAACTCTATCCATAGTCCACGCCTCGCAACCATACAACATTGTTGGAACCACTATTCCTTCAAACATACCCATTTTTGCTCTCCGAGATAATGTTCTCGACTTCCACACATTCTTCAAGGCTCCCAGAATTTTCGCCCCCTCCCCCACCCTATGATCCACTTCCGCTTCCATGGTTCCATCCGCTGCCAGATCCACTCCCAGATATCTAAAACACTTCACTTCCTCCAGTTTTTCTCCATTCAAACTCACCTCCCAATTGAATTGACCCTCAACCCTACTGTACCTAATAACCTTGCTCTTATTCACATTTACTCTTAACTTTCTTCTTTCACACACTTTACCAAAATCAGTCACCAGCTTCTGCAGTTTCTCACATGAATCAGCCACCAGCGCTGTATCATCAGTGAACAACAACTGACTCACTTCTCAAGCTCTCTCATCCCCAACAGACTTCATACTTGCCCCTCTTTCCAAAACTCTTGCATTCACCTCCCTAACAACCCCATCCATAAACAAATTAAACAACCATGGAGACATCACACACCCCTGCCGCAAACCTACATTCACTGAGAACCAATCACTTTCCTCTCTTCCTACACGTACACATGCCTTACCTCCTCGATAAAAACTTTTCACTGCTTCTAACAACTTGCCTCCCACATCATATATTCTTAATACCTTCCACAGAGCATCTCTATCAACTCTATCATATACCTTCTCCAGATCCATAAATGCTACATACAAATCCATTTGCTTTTCTAAGTATTTCTCACATACATTCTTCAAAGCAAACACCTGATCCACACATCCTCTACCACTTCTGAAACCACACTGCTCTTCCCCAATCTGATGCTCTGTACATGCCTTCACCCTCTCAATCAATACCCTCCCATATAATTTGCCAGGAATACTCAACAAACTTATACCTCTGTAATTTGAGCACTCACTCTTATCCCCATTGCCTTTGTACAATGGCACTATGCACGCATTCCGCCAATCCTCAGGCACCTCACCATGAGTCATACATACATTAAATAACCTTACCAACCAGTCAACAATACAGTCACCCCCTTTTTTAATAAATTCCACTGCAATACCATCCAAACCTGCTGCCTTGCCGGCTTTCATCTTCCGCAAAGCTTTTACTACCTCTTCTCTGTTTACCAACTCATTTTCCCTAACCCTCGCACTTTGCACACCACCTCGACCAAAACACCCTATATCTGCCACTCTATCATCAAACACATTCAACAAACCTTCAAAATACTCACTCCATCTCCTCACATCACCACTACTTGTTATCACCTCCCCATTTGTGCCCTTCACTGAAGTTCCCATTTGCTCCCTTGTCTTACGCACTTTATTTACCTCCCTCCAGAACATCTTTTTATTCTCCCTAAAATTTAATGATACTCTCTCACCCCAACTCTCATTTGCCCTCTTTTTCACCTCTTGCACCTTTCTCTTGACCTCCTGTCTCTTTCTTTTATACATCTCCCACTCAATTGCATTTTTTCCCTGCAAAAATCGTCCAAATGCCTCTCTCTTCTCTTTCACTAATACTCTTACTTCTTCATCCCACCACTCACTACCCTTTCTAATCAACCCACCTCCCACTCTTCTCATGCCACAAGCATCTTTTGCGCAATCCATCACTGATTCCCTAAATACATCCCATTCCTCCCCACTCCCCTTACTTCCATTGTTCTCACCTTTTTCCATTCTGTACTCAGTCTCTCCTGGTACTTCCTCACACAAGTCTCCTTCCCAAGCTTACTTACTCTCACCACCCTCTTCACCCTAACATTCACTCTTCTTTTCTGAAAACCCATACAAATCTTCACCTTTGCCTCCACAAGATAATGATCAGACATCCCTCCAGTTGCACCTCTCAGCACATTAACATCCAAAAGTCTCTCTTTCGCGCGCCTGTCAATTAACACGTAATCCAATAACGCTCTCTGGCCATCTCTCCTACTTACATAAGTATACTTATGTATATTATGTATATCTCGCTTTTTAAACCAGGTATTCCCAATCATCAGTCCTTTTTCAGCACATAAATCTACAAGCTCTTCACCATTTCCATTTACAACACTGAACACCCCATGCATACCAATTATTCCCTCAACTGCCACATTACTCACCTTTGCATTCAAATCACCTAACACTATAACCCGGTCTCATGCATCAAAACCACTAACACACTCATTCAGCTGCTCCCAAAACACTTGCCTCTCATGATCTTTCTTCTCATGCCCAGGTGCATATGCACCAATAATCACCCATCTCTCTCCATCCACTTTCAGTTTTACCCATATTAATCGAGAATTTACTTTCTTACATTCTATCACATACTTCCACAACTCCTGTTTCAGGAGTACTGCTACTCCTTCCCTTGCTCTTGTCCTCTCACTAACCCCTGACTTTACTCCCAAGACATTCCCAAACCACTCTTCCCCTTTACCCTTGAGCTTCGTTTCACTCAGAGCCAAAACATCCAGGTTCCTTTCCTCAAACATACTACCTATCTCTCCTTTTTTCACATCTTGGTTACATCCACACACATTTAGGCACCCCAATCTGAGCCTTCGAGGAGGATGAGCACTCCCCGCGTGACTCCTTCTTCTGTTTCCCATTTTAGAAAGTTAAAAAAATACAAGGAGGGGAGGATTTCTGGCTCCCCGCTCCCTATTTTCTTATTCTTCTCAATTCACACACATAGATTAATTATGTAATTGTCATTCTATGCCATGTTTGAAGGGTAAGTTTACATATGAAGCTATTCTAAAAATACAGTAAGTCATTAAAAAGCACATCTTTCCCTTTCCAGGAACAAATTTCTTTAATATAAGCATTCAAACTGTATTCTGCCATCATGGTTTGTTGCACAGGAGCTACTGCACACTGACTAGTCTACTACTTCTCTAAGTTCTGGGGGCAATGCTGAAGAAATAAGCTGAAAAGGTGAGCTTTTATGAATTACTATAACAGTAGTGAGCTGTTTCAAAATATTAAACAAAATGATGGAATATGTCAATGCAAATCTCTGGTTTCTGTGACCACAGAGCCCTTCATTATGAGAATCAACTGCTACATAAAATGAAACTGACTTACAAGGCACCAAACGTGTAATTCACTGTTAATGCTAAAATCATCTAAATACACTACTGGATTCTTATTGTACTATTATATCATTGAGAATAAATCAACCAGCATTACTAATGTACTGCTTTAAGAAGCATCTAGTTTATAAATATACTGCAAAATAATCTAAGTACTAGAATTATCCGGGCATTCATTATACTCTGAATCCTAATCACAAATTGCATTCAGGACTAAGGATTAAAAAAGGATGAAAAGTTTTCAAATGTACCACGTATAAAAAAGCACAAAAGATAAAACAATGGAATTTAATATATAAAGCACTTACCCACAATGTAAAAACAGAATACATATTAATTTGCAGGTAAAGGTTTTAAGAAGAAAATAAATCTAAAAGATAAGCCAATTTGAAAAAGCTCTCCATAACTACTTAAAGAATCTGCAGCACAGCTACATATCAAAATGGTGTTACTATCAATCATTTGATAACAGATACCTACTGTATCAATCTCCTGAGAAAGTGCATGGGCAGGTGAGATATGGAGAGAAAATGGGAGTTTTACCTATTTTTCCCATACAGACATAATATGTACAGTATTAGCAAATGACAAAACATATAAATTCAAAATATAACTAGCATTTATTCATAAGTAACCCCTACAAATCCAATTCAAGGTTTCCTAAAATGTTCACAAAAAATTTCCAAATGGAGGAAGGTCACAACCCAAGTTACAATTACTTTAGCTGTCCTTCGGTAGCACTTGAGCAATCATTTCATCACTATGCAAAAAGAAAAAGTTGAAAGTTCCTAGCTTAGACACAGTAATAAGGCATTCTATCTATATCTCTGATGCCCATTCCCTCCAAAACTCCCTCAAAGGGCTGGCCACAGCAAAAGAGTCACCATAACTGTAAACTCCAGTACTACTTCTTAGCTTTCAGTGCTTCATCCTTAACAGGCCACTGATAGAGGGTAACTCTAGTGTAGTGTCTCCAGAAGCTTCTACCTGATGTTCCCAAGAACTACTTAATGTGTCTATCTAATGTTTCTACCTAATGCTTCTCCTTAATGTTTCTACCTACTTCTATCTATTGCTCCTACATTTTTGTTAGAAGTCAGAGCTAGTGCACAGCCATCACCACGAGAAAATCTAAGAGTTACAAAGAATGAGTTGTGTGAGATGAGTGTTGTCAAGTGGACAGAATATCAACAGTTCATGTGTGGGTGAGGCAGAAGGAAAAGACAGCTACCTAGGTCAGACAGGTGCAACTTGACTACTAATGGAGTGCTGGCTCACAACCACAACAACCTAACCCTGTCTATATCTAGTCTGAGCCAATTCATTCATATTCCTGATCATAAAATGTGTGTTTCTAGTTCTTCTTTACAGATGACAAGAAGTGGCTGTTGTTGTCTTAAGATGTGACTACATCTGCTCTATGTGAAACTATGAATACAAAATCTAAGTCCTTTAGTAAGATGAATTTCCCAAGAAATGCCATGTTCAAACATAGAAAGACTGGATTTTTCAGAGGAAAGTCAGTAAATGGGTTTCTTCTCTTTCAAGCTGAGAAGTGGCACCATTATACTAGTGCTAAGAAACTATCCCCCATTTACAGGTCTGTAACTCTCCAATACATCCCTGCACTGTTTTTGAGAGGAATATAATCACCTTTGGCTGTGTACTTAAGCCTTACAATACAGTTCAGTTGTTGTCTAGCTACATCTTTTAAGAATCTATCCAATGATGATCCATTATATTTCAGAGTCTAAACTTGAGTTGCTATACCCAGCTGAATGGATATATTTGTTGATACTGATACATAACTGCTTCATAAGCCAAAACCTTAAAAGCATCGGGTAAACAGCTATTCATTCTTCACTTTGAACTATATAACTCAAAAGGCTGATAATTTCTTGTCTTGAATATTCTAATTACATTTATCCCTATTTTTTTCTTATACATCAATTTTTTGCCCCAGATGTAATTCAGTGTCAGATGCTTTTAATATATAATTCTGTGTTTGTCCATTCTCGAAGGTAACTAAAGCCAAGAAGATTAACTCTGAATTATCCAAAACTTTTAATTTGTTATTTCTCTAGAATATCAATTATATCTACGAACAACCTGCAACCCATTTAGTATCCCTTAGGGCTGCAATATTAGATGTGGCCGTCCACTAGACTGGGAAAACATTCTTCTGACATGAGAAAATAGAAAAGAGAATTTTTACTGAATAAGTGGTCGCTTATCTCTGAGAACAAATCTACCTCTTTTGCCTCACTGGCCTTCGACTTGGCATTATAAAAGGAAGGCCTATGAAACAGCGTGAGAAATAGAAGGTATCTGAATCAGTAGAAAAGTAGAGAGGGTAGGGATATATATCATGTCACCTCACTCCAATGTCTGTGGTTGTAATCTTGAAAAAATTTCTTATTACATATGTATGAAATGGTTGCCCAGAGGTATCTGAATGATAAAACCATCAACTTCAGATGTGGCCACCTAGTAAAATAATATCTAAGTCATTGGAGGTTGTACTGAGTCCAAGTCCCAACTTAGGAAAAACAATAAAACACACATGTAAATGTAAGAAATATAATCTAATTACAAATAATACTGACACCAAAATAGTTATAATGTGATTAGCATATAGTTATAAATCTAGAAAGAACACAGCACCCATTCACAGATGGAACCAGTGCTATGTTTAGTTTATTATTGGTAACATTTACTCTAAAACTGCCTCTTTGATATATATCATTATGGAAAGAACCATGTCTTTTTGTATATGTATATAATTCATATCAGAAAGGTTAAGTACATCAAAAACATTGTAGAAACGTTTGCTTGACAATAATAGACTGAATCCATATATCATGTATCTCTACATCAAGGGGTTACAAATCTGCATCCATCTTCAAATTCAAGTAGAACTTTAAATTTAACCCATTAAGATAATGCCATTTAGAGATACCCTATATGACCCACAGACAGAATTAGTTAAAGAAGAAAAAATATACATTGGTGCTCCACCAGCATGTTTGCTGCGTGCGACACAGGAGAAACTTAGATTATGATGAAATCTGCTTGAATTACATCACTTAAAGTTTTAAAATTCATCTCAAAATATGCTAAAGTTTTATTATGCATGTAGGCCTATCATGTACCATAATCTATAGGCTGTAAGTTGTAGATTACAAATGCCCAAGATAATACTACTGCTGCAACTTAAGAGCATAACAAAGATGTTTGGAATATCTTACACCCTCTATGTCAAGAATGCTGTCTTACTTTCTGTCTCACACAAAGCTACTTTGTTTCTTCACACACTCTCTTACATTCCTTATTCTCTTTTTATATCCTCTGTACAGACTTCTGATAATGTTGATACACAGCTTTCTTCAATATTCAAATATAATCCTAATCACCATCTTTTTAATTTAAGGTCTGGCTTTAGTGAAGTCTTTCTTTATAACTTTTATTTTATTCAAGGTGTGATCGCAGTAAGAGCATTTTCGTGAATGGAGCCTCTAACATGTAATCTAATGGAGATGTTTATTTTTTTTATTTCTTTATTTTGCTTTGTCGCTGTCTCCCGCGTTAGCGAGGCAGCGCAAGGAAACAGACGAAAGAATGACCCAACCCGCCCACATACACATGTATATACATACACGTCCACACACGCAAATATACATACCTATACATCTCAATGTACACATATATATACACACACAGACATATGCATATATACACATGTACATAATTCATAGTCTGCCTTTATTTGTTCCCATCGCCACCCCGCCACACATGGAATAACATCCCCCTCCCCCCTCATGTGTGCGAGGTAGCGCTAGGAAAAGACACCAAAGGCCCCATTCGTTCACACTCATTCTCTAGCTGTCATGTAATAATGCACCGAAACCACAGCTCCCTTTCCACATCCAGGCCCCACACAGCTTTCCATGGTTTACCCCAGACGCTTCACATGCCCTGGTTCAATCCATTGACAGCACGTTGACCCCGGTATACCACATCGTTCCAATTCACTCTATTCCTTGCACGCCTTTCACCCCCCTGCATGTTCAGGCCCCGATCAGTCAAAATCTTTTTCACTCCATCTTTCCACCTAAAATTTGGTCTCCCACTTCTCCTCGTTCCCTCCATCTCTGACACATATATCCTTTTGGTCAATCTTTCCTTACTCATTCTCTCCATGTGACCAAACCATTTCAAAACACCCACTTCTGCTCTCTCAACCACACTCTTTTTATTTCCACACATCTCTCTTACCCTTACATTACTTGCTCGATCAAACCACCTCACACCACATATTGTCCTCAAACATCTCATTTTCAGCACATCCACCCTCCTGCGCACAACTCTATCCATAGCCCACGCCTCGCAACCATACAACATTGTTGGAACCACTATTCCTTCAAGCATACCCATTTTTGCTTTCCGAGATAATGTTCTCGACTTCCACACATTCTTCAAGGCTCCCAGAATTTTCACCACCTCCCCCACCCTATGATTCACTTCTGCTTCCATGGTTCCATTCGCTGCCAGATCCACTCCCAGATATCTAAAACACTTTACTTCCTCCAGTTTTTCTCCATTCAAACTCACCTCCCAATTGACTTGACCCTCAACCCTACTGTACCTAATAACCTTGCTCTTATTCACATTTACTCTTAACTTTCTTCTTTCACACACTTTACCAAACTCAGTCACCAGCTTCTGCAGTTTCTTACATGAATCAGCCACCAGCGCTGTATCATCAGCGAACAACAACTGACTCACTTCCCAAGCTCTCTCATCCAAAACAGACTGCATACTTGCCCCTCTTTCCAAAACTCTTGCATTCACCTCCCTAACAACCCCATCCATAAACAAATTAAACAACCATGGAGACATCACACACCCCTGCCGCAAACTGACATTCACTGAGAACCAATCACTTTCCTCTCTTCCTACACATACACATGCCTTACATCCTCGATAAAAACTTTTCACTGCTTCTAACAACTTGCCTCCCACACCATATATTCTTAAAACCTTCCACAGAGCATCTCTATCAACTCTATCATATGCCTTCTCCAGATCCATAAATGCTACATACAAATCCATTTGTTTTTCTAAGTATTTCTCACATACATTCTTCAAAGCAAACACCTGATCCACACATCCTCTACCACTTCTGAAAATGTTTTTAAGATATGATAATTCCTGTCAGTGATTAATCATTTTACTCTACCACATATTATCTCCAAAGGTTGGTAGGACCATTCTTTGAACCCACACACCTTTAAAGGAATGAGAGAACATGTATTGGGATAAAATGCAAAGCTTAAGAAGACCATAAAAGTTTATCATGAGACCATAAGAGTTTATTTTTTGGTGAATGAAAAAAAATAATTTCATATGAAGACATATGAAGGCCTCAAGAAAATTTCCATCAAAAGGCAATGCCATCTAAGAAGTTTAAAGTGAGTTTCTAACTTGATTTCACTCATTGCACCAGGCTACTTTTGCAGATGGGCGTATTCCAGGGCACTGAGCAACATTCGTGATTCTCAACCTTCACCCCCCTCACTTTAACTGCTAGATTATACATCTAATGTACAGATGGTGTTACCAACCTAAATGCACAGCTAGAAAAATATCTCACATCACAGTCACTCAAAAATCCTCATAGAAAGTGTAGAAGCATCACCAAGTCAGGAAGGCAGATTTATGAAGCAACTATTATAGTCAATCTTGCATGAAAGAAAATAATTTTGATAAAAGTGAGGCTATCTTTCTAATTTTTCTTGATGTTCTAGCTATATAAATGATATGTACATCCCTAAATGATACACATAAAATATAAAAATTATGGATACATAAAAACTTTATAAACGATAGACATGGGATTTATGCCTCACGGAAAAAACCTAAGGAGTGGGAACACATCAAAAGAGTCCCTAACAAGAAGGAACCTACATCTACAAGGAAGTCATTAAAGGAAAGAGAGTCATTAGGTAATAATTCACTTAAAAAGGGACGGTAGGGTAATGTTCATCATGGAAGTCTGTTGTCAAAAAGTACTGAAGCATGATTGTCAAAAAGTACTGAAATTCATACAAACTTGCTAATTTGGAGGAGTTCAAAGGCATGTACATCAAGAGTGAAAAAGGAGAAATCTAGAGAGGCAAAAAATGGGAGGGACTGGATCAGGAACAGGGTAGGAAAATCACTGCTGGAATAGAACTAATGGCACGTACTGTAAATCAAAATATACTGAATACTAAAGCAGATGGTCTTGTGACAAATAGTAAGGAGCTATATATCAAAGGCCACATCAGTGATAGCACCCTATAAATCATTAAAGCAGTAAAGACTAAATCAAAAAGAACTATCTAACCTAATCTGCCCAGAGGGGTCCTCAAAAAGAACAGAAAATAAAGGATGGAGATTGGCCCTCTTAATAAGGGATAACATAGAATTCCAAAAAAGAGCTATGGATAGCATCTTTAAACAGAGTATAATGAGTAAACTCTGAGTGGGAAGAAAATGTCCAATGGTGCAGATAGTATTCAACCCTCTAGTGGTGCAGATAGCATTCAACCCTCCAAGGAACTACAGGACCTTAGAGCAGGTGTACATGAATAACAATGAGGGAACAATCAGGACGATGAAGGAGGCAGAGACACACCCTTATCAAAGATGGTAAATTACTGCTAACACTGTGTAACTAATTTTTCCTTTTTTTATGTTCCTGGGTAGTAAATATTATTTTTTCATTGATTATGTCCCTGGGGATAGGGGAGAAAGAATACTTCCCATGTATTCCCTGTGTGTCGTAGAAGGCGACTAAAAGGGAAGGGAGCGGGGGGCTGGAAATCCTCCCCTCTCGTTTTTTTTTTTTTTTAGTTTTCCAAAAGAAGGAACAGAGAAGAGGGCCAGGTGAGGATATTCCCTCAAAGGCCCAGTCCTCTGTTCTTAACGCTACCTCGCTATCGCGGGAAATGGCGAATAGTATGAAAAAAAAAAATGTCTAAAAAAGTACAGAAAATGGTTATTATTCCCTTGAAACTTTGTATTTGTGATCAGGGCATAAATAGCTTGAAATTTACCTATTTTTCAGAAAATTCCAGATAGATTCAGTGCTGGGAGTGGATCTGTCAGCGGATGGAACCATGGAAGCGGAAGTGGATCATAGGGTGGGGGAGGGGGCGAAAATTTTGGGAGCCTTGAAAAATGTGTGGAAGTCGAGAACATTATCTCGGAAAGCAAAAATGGGTATGTTTGAAGGAATAGTGGTTCCAACAATGTTGTATGGTTGCGAGGCATGGGCTATGGATAGAGTTGTGCACAGGAGGATGGAGGTGCTGGAAATGAGATGTTTGAGGACAATGTGTGGTGTGAGGTGGTTTGATCGAGTAAGTAACGTAAGGGTAAGAGAGATGTGTGGAAGTAAAAAGAGCGTGGTTGAGAGAGCAGAAGAGGGTGTTTTGAAATGGTTTGGACACATGGAGAGAATGAGTGAGGAAAGATTGACCAAGAGGATATATGTGTCGGAGGTGGAGGGAGTGGATCTGTCAGCGGATGGAACCATGGAAGCGGAAGTGGATCATAGGGTGGGGGAGGGGGCGAAAATTTTGGGAGCCTTGAAAAATGTGTGGAAGTCGAGAACATTATCTCGGAAAGCAAAAATGGGTATGTTTGAAGGAATAGTGGTTCCAACAATGTTGTATGGTTGCGAGGCATGGGCTATGGATAGAGTTGTGCACAGGAGGATGGAGGTGCTGGAAATGAGATGTTTGAGGACAATGTGTGGTGTGAGGTGGTTTGATCGAGTAAGTAACGTAAGGGTAAGAGAGATGTGTGGAAATAAAAAGAGCGTGGTTGAGAGAGCAGAAGAGGGTGTTTTGAAATGGCTTGGACACATGGAGAGAATGAGTGAGGAAAGATTGACCAAGAGGATATATGTGTCGGAGGTGGAGGGAACGAGGAGAAGAGGGAGACCAAATTGGAGGTGGAAAGATGGAGTGAAAAGGATTTTGTGTGATCGGGGCCTGAACATGCAGGAGGGTGAAAGGAGGGCAAGGAATAGAGTGAATTGGAGCGATGTGGTATACAGGGGTTGACGTGCTGTCAGTGGATTGAATCAAGGCATGTGAAGCGTCCGGGGTAAACCATGGAAAGCTGTGTAGGTATGTATATTTGCGTGTGTGGACGTGTGTATGTACATGTGTATGGGGGGGTTGGGCCATTTCTTTCGTCTGTTTCCTTGCGCTACCTCGCAACCGCGGGAGACAGCGACGAGGTATAAAAAAAAAAAAAAAAGATTCAGTGCTGAGTAGATGATATAGAACTTTCTAGAAGTTTCCAGTCATATAAATAGCATTATAAATATTAGGGCCTTAAACCAACTAGTTCAGTTTAGATCTAGCTATCTAAGTGGATACATATACATACATTTTTCCAAGATGGCATCTAGAGGCTGTATTTTATGTCATAAAATTTTTTAGAATTTTCAGAATTCAGTCTTTTTCATTTTCGATGTTTTTGAAAAAAAATCATATGTGAAATATAATGATAGAATCTCTCACACATTAGTCATGGGTGAAATAAATTCATAAACACATATATTATTCTTTTTCATGATCACAATTTTATAATGTTCTTTTGCAGGATGGTAAAAAGAGGAAAAGAGAGCCATGAAGTGTGCTATCCCAAGAATTTAGCAGGAACCCACGGACCACTCAAGCAATTGCTACTTGTGCATGATGGACCCTTCCAAACTTCAGACTGGCAAGACTGCACCTCCTATCATGTATCTGGACCTTACATAATCCATTGCCCCAGTGCCACATGGCCCTCAGCTCTCCATATCCACTCCTCCAGAGAGAGAGCAGCCATCATCAGAACAGACCAGCAAGTCAGAGGGAGGGGAAGATGTAGATCCAGATTACAATTTCAGAGTTGCAGCTGAGGAGAGAAACTCATACTACACCAATCAAAAAGACCTCAATGACTTGATGAAAGATCTTGGTCTCACAAAGTCCAATGCTGAGCTTCTGACATATAAATCAAGCAGTGGAACTTGTTGGATGAAAGTGTGCAAATCACAGATCAGGGGAAATGTTATCTTCATTTTTCCAGCTTCTTCACTCAATAAGATGGGCTCTGTTTCAGCCACAATGTAACCAGTCTGTTTGAGGCAATCAGAATCACCTGTAATCTGAACGAGCGGCTCCTCTTTGTTGACAGCTCATGCAAGAGCCACAAAGCTGTGCTGCTCCATAACGAGAACAAGTAACTATCTCTTTCCCTACCTCACTTGGTGCACCTCAAAGAAGAATACAACAGTATCAAGACCTTGCCAGATGTCTCGAAGTATGATGAGTACAGCTAGAAGGTCATCAGAGACTTCAAAATGGTGTTATCCTGGTGGGTTTCCAAGGCAGTTTTACCAAGTTTCCCTGCTATCTTTGCCTTTGATACAGCAGGGACATTGCAGCACACTACCTTAGGTGGGACTGGCCACAGCGGACCAAATTCTCTGTGGGGATGAACACGTCAAGCAGGAGCCACTGGTGGACCCCCAGAAGGTGCTAATGCCACAAATGGACATAAAATTAGGCCTTATGAAACAATTTGTCACAACTCTAGATAAGGAGTGTGCAACCTTCAAGTACCTTCAAGACTTCTTCCCTAAGCTGTCTGAGGCAAAGATCAAAGCCAGTGTCTTTGTTGGATGACATAAAGAAGACCATGGAGTGCAAGGAATTCCCCAAGAAGCTCACTAGGAAGGAGAAAGCAGCTTGGTACAGCTCTGTCAAAGTGGTTCAGGGCTTCCTGGGCAATCACAAGGCTGAAAACTATGTGAAGCCCGTTGAGACTATGGTGAAGAACTACAGCAAAATGGGCAGCAGGATGTCTCTCAAAGTCCATATCCTTGATGCTCATATTGATAAATTCAAAAACAAAAGAGTGTATTCAGAGGAGCTAGGCAAGTGCTTCCACCAGGATATATTGGACTCTGAACACCGCTACTATGGAACATATAACGAGAACATGATGCGAGTTATATTTGGAGTCTGATTTGTGAAAGTAACTTACAGTACAATCATAAATCTCGAAAAACTGCTCAATGCTAAATCTTTTGTGATCACTTTTATTTAACATTAGTGTAAATACGCTAAATCTTTTGTGATCACTTTTATTTAACATTAGTGTAAATACAAGTTAATTTTGATTCATAGGTTGTTCTTTTTCTGAATTTACATGAATAGAAAGAAATGTGCAAATTTGCCCATTGTCCAATTGCTAATTGGTAGATTTCAAAATATCACTGTCCTGGTCACAAAAACAAAGTTTGAAGCTTTTTTCTCTACTTTTTATGCATAAGCAATAAGGAAACAACACTTACTACCCAGGTACAAAACTGTGTTACACAGTGTAATGAGAGACCTCAATAACAAGGAAATAGACTGGGAGAGCTTGTATGCTCAAGTAGACAGGATGATAAAAGTTCCTTGAATGTGTACAGGAGAACCTTCTGTATCAACATATCATGGAGCATACAAGATCAGAGGAACTACGCACAATAATTGCTCAACCTTGTCCTCACAAAAAACAGCATGAAAATAGAACACATCAAAAATGAAGTATTTTATTTATTTATTATACTTTTTCGCTGTCTGCCGCGTTTGCGAGGTAGCGCAAGGAAACAGACGAAAGAAATGGCCCAACCCCCCCCATACACATGTATATACATACGTCCACACACGCAAATATACATACCTACACAACTTTCCATGATTTACCCCAGACGCTTCACATGCCTTGATTCAATCCACTGACAGCACGTCAACCCCGGTATACCACATCGCTCTAATTCACTCTATTCCTTGCCCTCCTTTCACCCTCCTGCATGTTCAGGCCCCGATCACACAAAATCTTTTTCACTCCATCTTTCCACCTCCAATTTGGTCTCCCTCTTCTCCTCGTTCCCTCCACCTCCGACACATATATCCTCTTGGTCAATCTTTCCTCACTCATTCTCTCCATGTGCCCAAACCACTTCAAGACACCCTCTTCTGCTCTCTCAACCACGCTCTTTTTATTTCCACACATCTCTCTTACCCTTACGTTACTCACTCGATCAAACCACCTCACACCACACATTGTCCTCAAACATCTCATTTCCAGCACATCCATCCTCCTGCGCACAACTCTATCCATAGCCCAAGCCTCGCAACCATACAACATTGTTGGAACCACTATTCCTTCAAACATACCCATTTTTGGTTTCCGAGATAATGTTCTCGACTTCCACACATTCTTCAAGGCTCCCAGAATTTTCGCCCCCTTCCCCACCCTATGATCCACTTCCGCTTCCATGGTTCCATCCGCTGACAGATCCACTCCCAGATATCTAAAACACTTCACTTCCTCCAGTTTTCCTCCATTCAAACTCACCTCCCACTTGACTTGACCCTCAACCCTACTGTACCTAATAACCTTGCTCTTAGTCACCAGCTTCTGCAGTTTCTCACATGAATCAGCCACCAGCGCTGTATCATCAGCGAACAACAACTGACTCACTTCCCAAGCTCTCTCATCCCCAACAGACTTCATACTTGCCCCTCTTTCCAAAACTCTTGCATTTACCTCCCTAACAACCCCATCCATAAACAAATTAAAAAACCATGGAGACATCACACACCCCTGCCGCAAACCTACATTCACTGAGAACCAATCACTTTCCTCTCTTCCTACACGTACACATGCCTTATATCCTCGATAAAAACTTTTCACTGCTTCTAACAACTTTCCTCCCACACCATATATTCTTAATACCTTCCACAGAGCATCTCTATCAACTCTATCATATGAAGTATCTTTAGGAAAAAGTGATTGTGTAAAATTTGATTTTAACTATGTAGTGGAGAATGACACAAGAGGGGATCAGAGGAAGCATGGACCCAAAGAGGAAATACAGTTGAGGAAACTATATAAAGCTGACCAAGTTCTTTGAGAGTGTTCCCTGGGAAAAGGAGTTCTACAACAAAAGTATAGACCACTGCTACAGGAGATTCTGTGAAATCTACCACAAAGGAGTCAGGACATGTATCCTAGGGAACCCTAAAAGAGGAGGAAGAATGAAATGGAGAGGTATGATTCAACGAGAGATGCAAAAAAGTGGGAGGTTTGAGGGGTATATTGTGGAAGAGGTACAAATGTCAGTGTAGCTGGCCAGCATCAGAAATCTACAAGAAAATAACAAATGAGTAGTGTATTGTAGGGAGAAGGAGCAGAGAGGTTTTGAAAGGAGTATTGTAGATGAGGCAATAGATAACTCAAACCCTTCCATACAGCAATCAGGAGCAAACTATTGGTTAAAGAACAACATCAGGATAAGGTACTCACAGGGAAGAACTCTTGAGGAAGACAAGGAGATTGTTAAGTGTTAAATGACAAATTCAAAAGTATTTTTACAGAGGAGGATAACAATACACTAGTATTAGAAAAAGGAGTTGGGAAAAGTTTTGGGAAGTATACAGATCAGCAGATACAAAACAATCAGACTATCAAAACAACTTGAACCTGACAAAATAGATGAAGTCTCCACATTTGTGCTGAAGGAATGTGCTGAGGCACTTCACAGGCCTCTCAAAATATTTAATAGAACACTTGAGGAAGGGGTAGTTTCAAAGATGTAGAGGAGGGTGAAAGTCTTATCTATCTATAAGAAAGGAGACTGGGAAATGACACTGAACTACAGGCCTTTTTCAATGTAAGCACTGGGAAAGATGATCTTAAAAGAACAATTACCTGTAAAAAAGAATCTTCTTAAATAAGACAAAACATAGCTTCAGAGAAAGGAGGTCATGCATCAAGAATCTGTTAGACTTTTATGACAAGGTAAGCATGATCTTAAACCAAAGAGATGATTGGGTAGTCTCTGTGTTCCTAGAGTGTCAAAAAGCCTATCATGCTCAAGTCCCAACAGATGTTGATTAAAGAGCTAGAGCTATTAGAAAGAATAAATAGCATACTCCTTCCCTGGTTTGAGGATTACATATGCAGTAAGGAACATAGAACATGGGTGAAAAGCACATACTTAAAATGGGCTGACGTTACATGTGGATTGCCACATGGCTCAGTCTGAGGTCCAATGCTATGCTTGGTATATGTAAATAACTTGCCAGAAGGACTAGTTTCATATCTACACGTTTGCAGATTATGGGTAGATCACAAAAGAAATATGGAATGAAAATTATTGCAAATGCTTAAAGGGGGACCTGGCTGAACTCTAAAGTTGGTTAGACAAATGAATAGTGAGAATGAATCCAAGTAAAAGCAGGGTAATGAGGCTGGAATGCAGCAAAAGAAGAACCCTGTGAGAAATAAGCTACAGAAATTGACATCTGAATGAGTTCTAGGGGTCAACATTGTATCAAATCTGTCACCCTAGTCCCACATCAGGAAACCTGTGAAAGAAGTACACTGTTGGCAAATATCGTGACTGTATTTTTTAAGTATAAGAATAAGGAAATGTTTAGTCAGATATTTACAATGTACATTAAGCTAAAACTCAATCATACCTCTCAGGTTTGGTCACTTCATCTAAAGAAACAAGGACATGATTGAGAAAGTCCAGTGAAGAGCGATAAAAAAGGTAGTGGATTTACAAGAGCTTAGCTACAATGAAAAGTTGAAGGTTACATCCTGTCATAGGAGTCTAGAGGACTGATTATCATCATGTTTGTTCACCACTGTGAGGACAGTGTATCAAATTAGAAAAGAAGATAGCAAGGAGATATGAAAAACAGCATGCGTTTCATCCTCCTGCATGTTTAGGCCCCAAGCACTCAAAATCTCATTCAATCCATTCTTCCATCTTCAGTTCAGTCTCCTCCTTGTCTCCTTCACTTCTAACACATTTGAGTTATCTGGTATACAGGGGTAATGTGCTCTCAATGGACTAAACAAAGGCACATGAAGTAGCAAAGGGAAACCACTGAAAGATCTGAGGGGCCTGGTTGTGGGTAGGCAGCTGTGGTTTTGATGCATTACACATGAGTGATAGAGAATGGACGTACATGAATGAGGACTTCCCTTGTCTGTTCCATTCTAGAAAATCTGGCAAAAGAAGTCTAATTGCAAAGTTTATCAAAAATTTTAGAAAATTCGAGGGTAATGAGAAAAGATTTGCCAAGTCATAAAGAATAGAGCTTGTTTTGAGTTAGGAAGTAAAGGTGAGGAAGCAAAGATGAACTTGAAAAAGGAAACAAAGGAGTAAACCATACTCTGTGTCTGAAATCATTTTAATCTTTCAAGGTAAGTATAAGTTTGTTAAATTTCCATCACTTTAGAGATAAATGAAGAGAGTCATGGCACTGGACAATGAAAATCTCAAAGGTGTTTAAGAACTAGGGCCGATTCTAAGACAGTGCTTTTCAGCAGAAAAGAAAACTGCCATCCAAACAAGATAAATGATGGAAACAAGGAGCCAAAAGAGTATTCTAGATAATATGAACACATAATTCTGCAAACGGCATTATGGAAGAGAAGGGAACTGAAACAAAATGGAGGAAAAGTAGGAGGAAGTGTAGAGGGGTAGAAGTAACAGAAGGTAACAAAGAAATATGAGTGATGTAACAAAAAAAGAGAAGGAGGAAAAGGAAGAAACTGGAGATGAAAAACCAAATGAAAAGATAAAGGATAAATGAATTAACTAATGACAGCAGCTAAACAAAAAAATGTAGTAATTATACCAACAAAGTGGTAAAAATAGTAACTGTCGGAGCAAAGACAAACATAAGAGCTACAATACTACTATGATAGTTATCATGATAATACAGATTATCATCAGTATCCTTAATAACATTCTTAATATTTTCATCATAGCAGTAGCACCAACAAAAAACACCATAACAAAGTGTATTAAATAAAAAAATGAGAACATGAAAAGAATAATCAAGGAATACAATTCTCTCCAGAAAGTATAGGAGATATAACTTCAATTCAAAAGAATATCAATATCAACTAACCTTAACAGGATGTGGGTCAACGCCATATGTGTCAAGTACAGATGCCTTCTTAAGAAAGCAGGTTTCTGCCATTAGTGGTGTATGGTTTTTAAGGGTTGGATGGAACTCCATAATTTTCTCTTCAATCTTTGGTGTCTGCTTGAGGAGAATCTTAAAGTCACTAATGTAATTCCCATAGTGCTTAGCTGGTTCATAATCTCCAATCTCCGCTGTAACAACAAAAATTATACCACATTAGATTCACTGAGTCTATTTTGTTAAGGTCATCAGCTCTTTACAGGTTAATATCTGACACACCATAAATCTCATTACCTGAAAAGTTCAAATCTGCAATGCTGTTAAGTTTCTTTTAATGGCAATTATCAGCTTAAGGAAGAAAGGCACTGACTGATATCATTAGCAAAATAAAGTGAATAATGAGAAAAGGTAGATATATGCTTCAGAATCTACACTTGTAAGGTTTGTGTGTTTTATATTGTGTGTATGCATAAGCAACTGAAGGTACAAGAGAGTAAAAGTAAAGAAATAGTGTTTGAAAGATAACAGAGTAAAAGCGTGGATTTTGCAAAGCCCTACAGAATAGGAGAAGAATGTGTACTAAACAGTGTCACAGATATGGGGAAGAAAGACTGGAGGAGGAAACAGATTTTAAGTATTTGGCAACTATCATAGGCAAGTTTGATGATGAAAATTTGCTATTTGAGGAGAACATGTGCTATGACTAGACAGAATGAAGAAAGAAATGAAGGGGTGGATGAGAGATCTGGTATGGCAGGAAATGCAAAGGGGACAAATTGTGGAGTGGTAGAGTAGGTAAAACATAATACTTTGAGGGGGTCTGAGTATGTGGAAACAATAATAGATGTGGAGTTTACAAGGAGAGTGTATGATAGTACGATTAATGGGGTTGATGTGATAGGATGAATACCTGTGATATGGGAAATATGAGTGGAAGAGTAGTGAAGAAAGAGGTATAGTGGAAGAATGCATGGAATGATGTATGCAAGGGAGGCATGTAAAGACTACTGACATTCTGTCCAAAAACATACAATCTCTCCTTGTCACACATAACACTTGACATAACAACCTACACAACTCATTCTTCGTAACTCTAGAATTTTCTTCGGTGGGAGCTATGCACTATCCCTGCCTTTTGGGAAAATAGAAGATGCAATAGACAGAAGTAACAGGTAGAAACATTAGACAGGAACATTATGTAGAGGTAGTAGGTAAGAACATTAGGTGGGAGCATTAGGTAGAAGTAGTAGGTTGGAACATCAGGTAGACATATCAGGTAGAAGTTATTGGTAAGAACATCAAACAGTAGCCTCTAAAAACCGTGCTAGAATTGTCTTCTGTCAGTGGCCTCTTAAGGGTTAGTCACAAGGCTAAGAAGCTGTGCTCAAATTCACCAGTTGTGGAGACTGTTTTGCCATGGCTACTTCCTTAAGAGAATTCCTAAAGGGAACAAGCATCAGGGACAGATAGATAAATAGATTACTGCATATAACTACTTTGAAATTCCATTCATACACTTTTAATTCTCTTATTGTGTTCATGAACTACTCTCTTATTTCATGTGCTCATGAAATGTCTTGATACAATACACTTTGAGACAAAAAGAATTAAAGTGCAAAACTAATAGAGGTGAAACAGAAATATAATAGGTATAGTCTTTTATTTCTTAAACAGCAGTGTTTGATAAAAATCCTTTACAGGATTATAGATCATCATTCATAAGTAACTAAAAATATTCTGAAAGTTGTAAAAATTCCTATTTATTAGATTGATCTGCTGCTGCTGAGGGGAGAAGGGAGCATGTTTGACACATTCAACAGCTTCGAGTAAGAAGCAAAGATGGATGAACATTGTTTCTTTGTCTCTTGAAACGGTTTTCACTTTATACTCTTATTTCATACTTTGGTACATAGTTGGTAGTTAATAAAATGAAAGTAATTAGAAATACTACAGTGCACATGCTTAAAATCAATGTGCTTAGTGAGTGAGGAGGGTATCAATGGTATTGTTTCTTTATTGTAAGCTTACTTTCAAACTCTACTTAATATTCATACACAGGCACAGCTTTTTGGTGGACAGCGTGAATATATCTAGAAATAGTACACTGCACACTCTAAATATGTAGTGAAATGAATTGTGTGGTTAGCAAATTATGGGGATAATTCAGGTGTTTTTTCCTTATAAATATTCTAGATCTTTACCTATCACTTGTCACCAAACATTTCCATCATCCCCGGATTACATAAAGAGAAAATTCAGTGCAGTCATTACATAATTTCTTCAACTTGAAGAAAAGCAAGAGTGGTGGGAACAACCTTTCATACTAAACTCACTGCTCCATCTATAATTATGTAATCAATCTGAGTCACCTTCCGGGCAATTTCATAGTATCACCCTCTCTCCACAACAACTGATACATACAATAAATGTTCATCATAAAAACTCAGGAGATCCAACAATCTAAATACAATTATTTTTGATGGGATGAATGTGTGCCTGCAGCTTTATGGCCATCTTTTTCTTTCTTTTATACTATTCGCCATTTCCCGCGATAGCAAGGTAGCGTTAAGAACAGAGGACTGGGCCTTTAAGGGAATATCCTCACCTGGCCCCCTTCTCTGTTCCTTCTTTTGGAAAATTAAAAAAAAAAAAGAGAGGGGAGGATTTCCAGCCCCCCGCTCCCCTTTTAGTCGCCTTCTACGACACGCAGGGAATACATGGGAAGTATTCTTTCTCCCGTATCCCCAGGGGATACATGGCCATACATAGATAAATATAAATATGAGGAGAATAAGTGAGGAAAGATTGACAAAGAGGATATAGGTGGTGTCAGAGGGGGAGAGAACAATGAAAAGCAAGAGACCAAATTGGAGGTGGAAGGATGGAGTGAAAAAGATTTTGAGCAATTAGGGACTCAACATACAGGAGGGTGAAAGGCATGCAAGGAAGAGTGAATTGAAACAATGTGGTATACTGGGGTCAACATGCTGTCAATGGATTGAAACAGGGCATGTGAAGCATCTAGGAAAAACCATGGAAAGGTCTGTGGGGCCTGGATGTGGAAAGGGAGCTGTGATTTCAGTGCATTATACATGACAGCTAAACTGACATTCACTGAGAACCAATCACTTTCTTCCTACTCGCACAAATGCCTTACATCCCCGATAAAAATGTTCACTCCTAGCAACTTACCTCCCACACCATATACTCTTAATACCTTCCACAAAGCATCTCTATCAACTCATATGGCTTCTACAGATCCATAAATGCTACATAGAAATTCATTTGTTTTTCTAAGCATTTCTCGCATACATTCTTCAAAGCAAACACCTGATCCACACATCCTCTGCCACTTCTGAAACCACATGGTTCTTCTCCAGTCTGATGCTCTATACATGCCTTCACCCTCTCAATCAATACCGTCCCATGTAAGTTCCTAAGAATACTCAACAAACTTATACCTCTGTAATTTGAACACTCACATTTATCCCCTTTGCCTTTGTACAATGGCGCCATGCATGCATTCCGCCAATCCGCAGGCACTTCACCATGCACCATACATACATTGAATATCCTTACCAACTAGTCAACAACACACTCTCCCTTTTTTAGTTAATTCCACTGCAATACCATCCAAACCCACCGCCTTGCCGGCGTTCATTTTCTGCAATGCTTTCACTACCTCTTCTCCCTTCACCAAACCATTCTCCTTGACCCTCTCTCTTCACACACCATCTCAACCAAAACACTCTATATCTGCCACTCTATCATCAAACACATTCAACAAACCTTCAAAATACTCATTACATCTACTCACTTCACCACTAATTGTTATTACCTCCCCATTAGCCCCCCTTCACTGATGTTCCCATTTGTTCTCTTGTCTTATGCACTTTATTTACCTCCTTCCAAAACATCTCTTTATTCTCCATAAAAGTTAATGATATTCTCTCACCCCAACTCTCAATTGCCCTCTTTTCACCTTTTCCACCTTTCTCTTGACCTCCTGGCTCATTCTTTTATATATCTCCCAGTCATTTGGACTACTTCACTACAAAAATCGTCCAAATGCCTCTCTCTTCTCTTTCACTAACAATCTTACTTCCCACCACTCACTACCCTTTCTAATCTGCCCACCTCCCACCTTTCTCATGCCACAAGCATCTTTTGCACAAGCAATCACTGCTTCCCTAAATACATCCCATTCCTCCCCCAGTCCCTTTATGTCATTTGCCCTCACCTTTCTCCATTTTGCACTCAATCTCTCTTGGTACTTCCTCACACAAGTCTCATTTCCAAACTCACTCAATCTCACCACTCTCTTCATCCCAACATTCTCTCTTCCTTTCTGAAAACCTCTACAAATCTTCACCTTTGCCTCCACAAGTTAATGATCAGACATCCTTCCAGATGCCTCTTTCAGCAAATTCACATCCAAAAGTCTCTTTTTCAGAAAGCTATCAATGAACACAATCCAATAATGCTCTCTCTGGCCATCTCTCCTACTTACATACATATACTTATGTATATCTCTCCTTTTAAACCAGGTATTCCCAATCACAGGTCCTTTTTCAGCACACAAATCTACAAGCTCTTCATCATTTCCATTTACAACACTGAACATCCTATGTACACCAATTATACCCTCAACTGCCACATTACTCACCTTTGCATTCAAATCACCCATCACTATAACCTGGTCTCATGCATCAAAGCTGCTAACACATTCACTCAGCTGCTCCCAAAACACTTGCCTCTCATGATCTTTCTTCTCATGACAAGGTGCATAGGCACCAATAATCACCCATTCCTCTCCATCCACTTTCAGTTTTACCCATATCAAACTAGAGTTTATTTTCTTACACTCTATCATATACTCCCACAACTCCTGCTTCAGGAGTAGTTCTACTCCTTCCTTTGCTCTTGTCCTCTCCCCAATCCCTGACTTTACTCCCAAGTATTCCCCAAACCAATCTTCCCCTTTACCCTTGAGATTCATTTCACTCAGAGCCAAAAAATCTAGGTACCTTTTCTTAAACATACTACCTATCTCTCCTTTTTCTCATCTTTGTAACACACACACACATTTAGACACACCATTCTGAGCCTTTGAGGAGGATGAACACTCCCTGCATAACTCCATCTTCTGTTTCCCCTTTTAGAAAGTAAAAGTACAAGGAATGGAGGGTTTGAAGCTCCCTGCTCCCGTCCCATTTATTCGCCTTCTACGATACGCGGGGAATACATGAAAAGCATCCTTTCTCCCCTATCCTGGCGCTACCTCGTGTGCCCGTGAGGGGTTGGGGGTATCATTTCATGTTTGGCGGGTTGGCAGCTGAAATGGATGAAGACAGCATGTATGAATATTTACATGTGTATATGTGTATATGTCTATGTCTGTGCATGTATGTACACATTGAAATATATAGGTATGTATATGGTCGTGTGTGGGCATTTATATATGTTTTTTTTTTTTTTTTAATTTGTCGCTGTCTCCCGCGTTTGCGAGGTAGCGCAAGGAAACAGACGAAAGACATGGCCCAACCCACCCCCATACACATGTATATACATACGTCCACACAAGCAAATATACATACCTACACAGCTTTCCATGGTTTACCCCAGACGCTTCACATGCCTTGATTCAATCCACTGACAGCACGTCAACCCCGGTATACCACATCGCTCCAATTCACTCTATTCCTTGCCCTCCTTTCACCCTCCTGCATGTTCAAGCCCCGATCACACAAAATCTTTTTCACTCCATCTTTCCACCTCCAATTTGGTCTCCCTCTTCTCCTCGTTCCCTCCACCTCCGACACATATATCCTCTTGGTCAATCTTTCCTCACTCATTCTCTCCATGTGACCAAACCATTTCAAAACACCCTCTTCTGCTCTCTCAACCACGCTCTTTTTATTTCCACACATCTCTCTTACCCTTACGTTACTTACTCGATCAAACCACCTCACACCACACATTGTCCTCAAACATCTCATCTCCAGCACATCCATCCTCCTGCGCACAACTCTATCCATAGTCCATGCCTCGCAACCATACAACATTGTTGGAACCACTATTCCTTCAAACATACCCATTTTTGCTTTCCGAGATAATGTTCTCGACTTCCACACATTCTTCAAGGCTCCCAGAATTTTCGCCCCCTCCCCCACCCTATGATCCACTTCCGCTTCCATGTTTCCATCCGCTGCCAGATCCACTCCCAGATATCTAAAACACTTCACTTCCTCCAGTTTTTCTCCATTCAAACTCACCTCCCAATTGACTTGACCCTCAACCCTACTGTACCTAATAACCTTGCTCTTATTCACATTTACTCTTAACTTTCTTCTTTCACACACTTTACCAAACTCAGTCACCAGCTTCTGCAGTTTCTCACATGAATCAGCCACCAGCGATGTATCATCAGCGAACAACAACTGACTCACTTCCCAAGCTCTCTCATCCCCAACAGACTTCATCCTTGCCCCTCTTTCATTTATGTATGTATGTAGTATATGTATATATATATATATATATATATATATATATATATATATATATATATATATATATATATATATATATATATATTAATTCAATTATTTTGCTTCGTCGCTGTCTCCCGCGTTTGCGAGGTAACGCAAGGAAACAGATGAAAGAAATGGCCCAACCCACCCCCATACACATGTATATACATACACGTCCACACACGCAAATATACATAAACATACATCTCAATGTACACATATAAATACACACACAGACACATACATATATACACATGCACACAATTCACACTGTCTGCCTTTATTCATTCCCATCGCCACCTCGCCACACATGGAATAACATCCCCCTCCCCCCTCAGATGTGCGAGGTAGCGCTAGGAAAGGAAAAGACAACAAAGGCACCATTTGTTCACACTCAGTCTCTAGCTGTCTTGTAATTATGCACTAAAACCACAGCTCCCTTTCCACATCCAGGCCCCACAGAACTTTCCATGGGTTACCCCAGACGCTTCACATGCCCTGATTCAATCCATTGACAGCAAGTCGACCCTGGTATACCACATCGATCAAATTCACTCTATTCCTTGCACGCCTTTCACCCTCCTGCATGTTCAGGCCCCGATCACTCAAAATCTTTTTCACTCCATCTTTCCACCTCCAATTTGGTCTCCCACTTCTCGTTCCCTCCACCTCCGACACATATATCCTCTTGGTCAATCTTTCCTCACTCATTCTCTCCATATGCCCAAACCATTTCAAAACACCCACTTCTGCTCTCTCAACCACGCTCTTTTTATTTCCACACATCTCTCTTACCCTTACATTACTTACTCAATCAAACCACCTCACACCACATATTGTCCTCAAACATCTCATTTCCAGCACATCCACCCTCCTGTGCATAACTCTATCCATAACACATGCCTCGCAACCATACAACATTGTTGGAACCACTATTCCTTCAAACATACCCATTTTTGCTTTCCGAGATAATGTTCTCCACTTCCACACATTCTTCAAGGCTCTCACAATTTTCGCCCCCTCCCCCACCATATGATTCACTTCCGCTTCCATGGTTCCATCCGCTGCCAGATCCACTCCCAGATATCTAAAACACTTTACTTCCTCCAGTTTCTCTCCATTCAAACTTACCTCCCAATTGACTTGACCCTCAACCCTACTGTACCTAATAACCTTGCTCTTAATCACATTTACTCTTAACTTTCTTCTTTCACACACTTTACCAAACTCAGTCACCACCTTCTGCAGTTTCTCACATGAATCAGCTACCAGCGCTGTATCATCAGTGAAGAACAACTGACTCACTTCCCAAGCTCTCTCATCCCCAACAGACTTCATACTTGCCCCTCTTTCCAAAACTCTTGCATTCACCTCCCTAACAACCCCATCCATAAACAAATTAAACAACCATGGAGACATCACACACCCCTGGCACAAACCTACATTCACTGAGAACCAATCACTTTCCTCTCTTCCTACATGTACACATGCCTTACATCCTCAATAAAAACTTTTCACTGCTTCTAACAACTTGCCTCCCACACCATATATTCTTAGTACCTTCCACAGAGCATCTCTATCAACTCTATCATATACCTTCTCCAGATCCATAAATGCTACATACAAATCCATACATATATATATATATATATATATATATATATATATATATATATATATATATATATATATATATATATATATTTTTTTTTTTTTTTTTTTTTTTTTTATACTTTGTCGCTGTCTCCCACGTTTGCGAGGTAGCGCAAGGAAACAGACGAAAGAAATGGCCCAACCCACCCCCTACACATGTATATACACACGTCCACACACGCAAATATACATACCTACACAGCTTTCCATGGTTTACCCCGGACGCTTCACATGCCTTGATTCAATCCACTGACAGCACGTCAACCCCTGTATACCACATCGCTCCAATTCACTCTATTCCTTGCCCTCCTTTCACCCTCCTGCATGTTCAGGCCCCGATCACACAAAATCCTTTTCACTCCATCTTTCCACCTCCAATTTGGTCTCCCTCTTCTCCTCGTTCCCTCCACCTCCGACACATATATCCTCTTGGTCAATCTTTCCTCACTCATTCTCTCCATGTGCCCAAACCATTTCAAAACACCCTCTTCTGCTCTCTCAACCATGCTCTTTTTATTTCCACACATCTCTCTTACCCTTACGTTACTTACTCGATCAAACCACCTCACACCACACATTGTCCTCAAACATCTCATTTCCAGCACATCCATCCTCCTGCGCACAACTCTATCCATAGCCCACGCCTCGCAACCATACAACATTGTTGGAACTACTATTCCTTCAAACATACCCATTTTTGCTTTCCGGGATAATGTTCTCGACTTCCACACATTTTTCAAGGCTCCCAAAATTTTCGCCCCCTCCCCCACCCTATGATCCACTTCCGCTTCCATGGTTCCATCCGCTGACAGATCCACTCCCAGATATCTAAAACACTTCACTTCCTCCAGTTTTTCTCCATTCAAACTCACCTCCCAATTGACTTGACCCTCAACCCTACTGTACCTAATAACCTTGCTCTTATTCACATTTACTCTTAACTTTCTTCTTCCACACACTTTACCAAACTCAGTCACCAGCTTCTGCAGTTTCTCACATGAATCCGCCACCAGCGCTGTATCATCAGCGAACAACATATATATATATATATATATATATATATATATATATATATATATATATATATATATATATACATATATATATATATATATATATATATATATATATATATATATATATATATATATATATTTTTTTTTTTTTTTATACTGTGTCGCTGTCTCCCGCGTTTGCGAGGTAGCGCAAGGAAACAGACGAAAGAAATGGCCCAACCCCCCCCATACACATGTATATACATACGTCCACACACGCAAATATACATACCTACACAGTTTTCCATGGTTTACCCCAGATGCCTCACATGCCTTGATTCAATCCACTGACAGCACGTCAGCCCCGGTATACCACATCGCTCCAATTCACTCTATTCCTTGCCCTCCTTTCACCCTCCTGCATGTTCAGGCCCCGATCACACAAAATCTTTTTCACTCCATCTTTCCACCTCCAATTTGGTCTCCCTCTTCTCCTTGTTCCCTCCACCTCCGACACATATATCCTCTTGGTCAATCTTTCCTCACTCATCCTCTCCATGTGCCCAAACCACTTCAAAACACCCTCTTCTGCTCTCTCAACCACGCTCTTTTTATTTCCACACATCTCTCTTACCCTTACGTTACTCACTCGATCAAACCACCTCACACCACACATTGTCCTCAAACATCTCATTTCCAGCACATCCATCCTCCTGCGCACAACTCTATCCATAGCCCACGCCTCGCAACCATACAACATTGTTGGCACCACTATTCCTTCAAACATACCCATTTTTGCTTTCCGAGATAATGTTCTCGACTTCCACACATTCTTCAAGGCCCCCAGAATTTTCGCCCCCTCCCCCACCCTATGATCCACTTCCGCTTCCATGGTTCCATCCGCTGCCAGATCCACTCCCAGATATCTAAAACACTTCACTTCCTCCAGTTTTTCTCCATTCAAACTCACCTCCCAATTGACTTGACCCTCAACCCTACTGTACCTAATAACCTTGCTCTTATTCACATTTACTCTTAACTTTCTTCTTCCACACACTTTACCAAACTCAGTCACCAGCTTCTGCAGTTTCACACATGAATCAGCTACCAGCGCTGTGTCATCAGCGAACAACAACTGACTCACTTCCCAAGCTCTCTCATCCCCAACAGACTTCATACTTGCCCCTCTTTCCAAAACTCTTGCATTTACCTCCCTAACAACCCCATCCATAAACAAATTAAACAACCATGGAGACATCACACACCCCTGCCGCAAACCTACATTCACTGAGAACCAATCACTTTCCTCTCTTCCTACACGTACACATGCCTTACATATATATATATATATTATTATTATTTTTTTTATTATACTTTGTCGCTGTCTCCCGCGTTTGCGAGGTAGCGTATATACATACGTCCACACACGCAAATATACATACCTACACAGCTTTCCATGGTTTACCCCAGACGCTTCACATGCCTTGATTCAATCCACTGACAGCACGTCAACCCCGGTATACCACATCGCTCCAATTCACCCTATTCCTTGCCCTCCTTTCACCCTCCTGCATGTTCAGGCCCCGATCACACAAAATCTTTTTCACTCCATCTTTCCACCTCCAATTTGGTTTGGGCACATGGAGAGAATGAGTGAGGAAAGATTGACCAAGAGGATATATGTGTCGGAGGTGGAGGGAACGAGGAGAAGAGGGAGACCAAATTGGAGGATATATATATATATATATATATATATATATATATATATATATATATATATATATATATATATATATATACCCATGTACATAATTCATACTGTCTGCCTTTATTCATTCCCATCGCCACCCCGCCACACATGGAATAACAACATCCTTCCCCCTCATGTGTGTGAGGTAGTGCTAGGAAAAGACAACAAAGGCCCCATTCGTTCACACTCAGTCTCTAGCTGTCATGCAATAATGCACCAAAACCACAGCTCCCTTTCCACATCCAGGCCCCACAGAACTTTCCATGGTTTACCCCAAACGCTTCACATGCCCTGGTTCAATCCATCGACACCACGTCGACCCCAGCATACCACATCGTTCCAATTCACTCTATTCCTTGCACGCCTTTCACCCTCCTGCATGTTCAGGCCCCGATAACTCAAAATCTTTTTCACTCCATCTTTCCCCCTCCAATTTGGTCTCCCACTTCTCCTCGCTCCCTCCATCTCCGACACGTACATCCTCCTTGTTAATCCTCCTTACTCATCCTCACGAGTCCAAATTATTTCAACAAAGCCACTTCTGCTCTCTCAACCACTCTTCCTATTACCACACACATCCCTTACCCCCTCATTACTTAGTTAATCAAACCACATATATATGTATGTGTCTGTGTGTGTGTGTGTGTATGTGTGCGTTGAGATGTATGGGTGTGTATATGTGGTGTGTGTGGACGTGTGTGTGTATGCATGTGTGTATGGGTGGGTTGGGCCATTCTTTCGTCTGTTTCCTTGCACTACCTCGCTGACGCGGGAGACGGCGACAAAGCAAAGTGAATAAATAGATAAATATATATAGGGGAGAAAGAATACTTCCCACGTATTCCCTGCATGTCGTAGAAGGCGACTAAAAGGGAAGGAGCAGGGGGCTGGAAATCCTCCCCTCTCATTTTTTTTTAAATTTTCCAAAAGAAGGAACAGAGAAGGGGGCCATATGAGGATATTCCCTCAAAGGCCCAGTCCTCTGTTCTTAACGCTACCTCGCTAATGCGGGAAATGGCGAATAGTATGAAAAAAAAAATATATATATATATATACATATATTATATATTTGCAGGGAAAAAATGCAGTTGAGTGGGAGACGTATAAAAGAAAGAGACAGGAGGTCAAGAGAAAGGTGCAAGAGGTGAAAAAAAGGGCAAATGAGAGTTGGGGTGAGAGAGTATCATCAAATTTTAGGGAGAATAAAAAGATGTTCTGGAAGGAGGTAAATAAAGTGCGTAAGACAAGGGAGCAAATGGGAACTTCAGCGAAGGGCGCAAATGGGGAGGTGATAACAAGTAGTGGTGATGTGAGAAGGAGATGGAGTGAGTATTTTGAAGGTTTGTTGAATGTGTTTCATGATAGAGTGGCAGATATAGGGTGTTTTGGTCGAGGTGGTGTGCAAAGTGAGAGGGTTAGGGAAAATGATTTGGTAAACAGAGAAGAGGTAGTAAAAGCTTTGCGGAAGATGAAAGCCGGCAAGGCAGCAGGTTTGGATGGTATTGCAGTGGAATTTATTAAAAAAGGGGGTGACTGTATTGTTGACTGGTTGGTAAGGTTATTTAATGTATGTATGACTCACGGTGAGGTGCCTGAGGATTGGCGGAATGCGTGCATAGTGCCACTGTACAAAGGCAAAGGGGATAAGAGTGAGTGCTCAAATTACAGAGGTATAAGTTTGTTGAGTATTCCTGGTAAATTATATGGGAGGGTATTGATTGAGAGGGTGAAGGCATGTACAGAGCATCAGATTGGGGAAGAGCAGTGTGGTTTCAGAAGTGGTAGAGGATGTGTGGATCAGGTGTTTGCTTTGAAAAATGTATGTGAGAAATACTTAGAAAAGCAAATGGATTTGAATGGAGCATTTATGGATCTGGAGAAGGCATATGATAGAGTTGATAGAGATGCTCTGTGGAAGGTATTAAGAATATATGGTGTGGGAGGCAAGTTGTTAGAAGCAGTGAAAAGTTTTTATCGAGGATGTAAGGCATGTGTACGTGTAGGAAGAGAGGAAAGTGATTGGTTCTCAGTGAATGTAGGTTTGCGGCAGGGGTGTGTGATGTCTCCATGGTTGTTTAATTTGTTTATGGATGGGGTTGTTAGGGAGGTGAATGCAAGAGTTTGGAAAGAGGGCAAGTATGAAGTCTGTTGGGGATGAGAGAGCTTGGGAAGTGAGTCAGTTGTTGTTCGCTGATGATACAGCGCTGGTGGCTGATTCATGTGAGAAACTGCAGAAGCTGGTGACTGAGTTTGGTAAAGTGTGTGAAAGAAGAAAGTTAAGAGTAAATGTGAATAAGAGCAAGGTTATTAGTTACAGTAGGGTTGAGGGTCAAGTCAATTGGGAGGTGAGTTTGAATGGAGAAAAACTGGAGGAAGTGAAGTGTTTTAGATATCTGGGAGTGGATCTGGCAGCGGATGGAACCATGGAAGCGGAAGTGGATCATAGGGTGGGGGAGGGGGCGAAAATTCTGGGAGCCTTGAAGAATGTGTGGAAGTCGAGAACATTATCTCAAAAGCAAAAATGAGTATGTTTGAAGGAATAGTGGTTCCAACAATGTTGTATGGTTGCGAGGCGTGGGCTATGGATAGAGTTGTGCGCAGGAGGATGGATGTGCTGGAAATGAGATGTTTGAGGACAATGTGTGGTGTGAGGTGGTTTGATCGAGTAAGTAACGTAAGGGTAAGAGAGATGCGCGGAAATAAAAAGAGCGTGGTTGAGAGAGCAGAAGAGGGTGTTTTGAAATGGTTTGGGCACATGGAGAGAATGAGTGAGGAAAGATTGACCAAGAGGATATATGTGTCGGAGGTGGAGGGAACGAGGAGAAGAGGGAGACCAAATTGGAGGTGGAAAGATGGAGTGAAAAAGATTTTGTGTGATCGGGGCCTGACCATGCAGGAGGGTGAAAGGAGGGGAAGGAATAGAGTGAATTGGAGCGATGTGGTACACCGGGGTTGACATGCTGTCAGTGGATTGAATCGGGGCATGTGAAGCGTCTGGGGTAAACCATGGAAAGCTGTGTAGGTATGTATATTTTGCGTGTGTGGACGTATGTATATACATGTGTATGGGGTGGGTTGGGCCATTTCTTTCGTCTGTTTCCTTGCGCTACCTCGCAAACGCGGGAGACAGCGACAAAAAAAAAAAAGAAAAAAAAAAAATATATATTTATTTTGCTTTGTCGCTGTCTCCCGCGTTAGCGAGGTAGCGCAAGGAAACAGACGAAAGAATGGCCCAACCCGCCCACATACACATGTATATACATACACGTCCACACACACAAATATACATACCTCTACATCTCAATGTACACATATATATACACACACAGACATATACATATATACACATGTACATAATTCATACTGTCTACCTTTATTTGTTCCCATCATCACCCTGCCACACATGGAATAACATCCCCTCCCCCCTCCTGTGTGCGAGGTAGTGCTAGGAAAAGACACCAAAGGCCCCATTCGTTCACACTCAGTCTCTAGCTGTCATGTAATAATGCACCAAAACCACAGCTCCCTCTCCACATCCAGGCCCCACACAGCTTTCCATGGTTTACACCAGACGCTTCATATGCCCTGGTTCAATCCATTGACAGCACGTCGACCCCGGTATACCACATCATTCCAATTCACTCTATTCCTTGCACGCCTTTCACCCTCCTGCATGTTCAGGCCCCGATCACTCAAAATCTTTTTCACTCCATCTTTCCACCTCCAGTTTAGTTTTCCACTTCTCCTCGTTCCCTCCACCTCTGACACATATATCCTCTTTGTCAGTCTTTCCTCACTCATTCTCTCCATGTGACCAAACCATTTCAAGACACCCTCTTCTGCTCTGTCCACCACACTCTTTTTATTTCCACACATCTCTCTTACCCTTACATTACTTACTTGATCAAACCACCTCACACCACATATTGTCCTCAAACATCTCATTTCCAGCACATCCACCCTCCTGCCCCAACTCTATCCATAGCCCATGCCTCGCAACCATACAACATTGCTGGAACCACTATTCCTTCAAACATACCCATTTTTGCTTTCCGAGATAATGTTCTCGACTTCCAAACATTCTTCAAGGCTCCCAGAATTTTCGCCACCTCCCCCACCCAATGATTCACTTCCGCTTCCACGATTCCATCCACTGCCAGATCCACTCCCAGATATCTAAAACACTTTACTTCCTCCAGTTTTTCTCCATTCAAACTTACCTCCCAATTGACTTGACCCTCAACCCTACTGTACCTAATAACCTTGCTCTTATTCACATTTACTCTTAACTTTCTTCTTTCACACACTTTACCAAACTCAGTCACCAGCTTCTGCAGTTTCTTACATGAATCAGCCACCAGCGCTGTATCATCAGCGAACAACAACTGACTCACTTCCCAAGCTCTCTCATCCCCAACAGACTGCATACTTGCCCCTTTTTCCAAAACTCTTGCATTCACCTCCCTAACAACCCATCCATAAACAAATTAAACAACCATGGAGACATCACACCCCCCTGCCGCAAACCTACATTCACTGAGAACCAATCACTTTCCCTTCTTCCTACACGTACACATGCCTTACATCCTCGATAAAAACTTTTCACTGCTTCTAACAACTTGCCTTCCACACCATATATTCTTAAAACCTTCCACAGAGCATCTCTATCAACTCTATCATATGCCTTCTCCAGATCCATAAATGCTACATACAAATCCATTTGCTTTTCTAAGTATTTCTCACATACATTCTTCAAAGCAAACACCTGATCCACACATCCTCTACCACTTCTGAAACCACACTGCTCTTCCCAATCTGATGCTCTGTACATGCCTTCACCCTCTCAATCAATACCCTCCCATATAATTTACCAGGAATACTCAACAAACTTATACCTCTGTAATTTGAGCACTCACTCTTATCCCCTTTGCCTTTGTACAATGGCACTATGCAAGCATTCCGCCAATCCTCAGGCACCTCACCATGAGTCATACATACATTAATAACCTTACCAACCAGTCAACAATACAGTCACCCCCTTTTTTAATAAATTCCACTGCAATACCATCCAAACCTGCTGCCTTGCCGGCTTTCATCTTCCGCAATGCTTTCACTACCTCTTCTCCCTTCACCAAACCATTCTCCTTGACCCTCTCTCTTCACACACCATCTCAACCAAAACACTCTATATCTGCCACTCTATCATCAAACACATTCAACAAACCTTCAAAATACTCATTACATCTACTCACTTCACCACTAATTGTTATTACCTCCCCATTAGCCCCCCTTCACTGATGTTCCCATTTGTTCTCTTGTCTTATGCACTTTATTTACCTCCTTCCAAAACATCTCTTTATTCTCCATAAAAGTTAATGATATTCTCTCACCCCAACTCTCAATTGCCCTCTTTTCACCTTTTCCACCTTTCTCTTGACCTCCTGGCTCATTCTTTTATATATCTCCCAGTCATTTGGACTACTTCACTACAAAAATCGTCCAAATGCCTCTCTCTTCTCTTTCACTAACAATCTTACTTCCCACCACTCACTACCCTTTCTAATCTGCCCACCTCCCACCTTTCTCATGCCACAAGCATCTTTTGCACAAGCAATCACTGCTTCCCTAAATACATCCCATTCCTCCCCCAGTCCCTTTATGTCATTTGCCCTCACCTTTCTCCATTTTGCACTCAATCTCTCTTGGTACTTCCTCACACAAGTCTCATTTCCAAACTCACTCAATCTCACCACTCTCTTCATCCCAACATTCTCTCTTCCTTTCTGAAAACCTCTACAAATCTTCACCTTTGCCTCCACAAGTTAATGATCAGACATCCTTCCAGATGCCTCTTTCAGCAAATTCACATCCAAAAGTCTCTTTTTCAGAAAGCTATCAATGAACACAATCCAATAATGCTCTCTCTGGCCATCTCTCCTACTTACATACATATACTTATGTATATCTCTCTTTTAAACCAGGTATTCCCAATCACAGGTCCTTTTTCAGCACACAAATCTACAAGCTCTTCATCATTTCCATTTACAACACTGAACATCCTATGTACACCAATTATACCCTCAACTGCCACATTACTCACCTTTGCATTCAAATCACCCATCACTATAACCTGGTCTCATGCATCAAAGCTGCTAACACATTCACTCAGCTGCTCCCAAAACACTTGCCTCTCATGATCTTTCTTCTCATGACAAGGTGCATAGGCACCAATAATCACCCATTCCTCTCCATCCACTTTCAGTTTTACCCATATCAAACTAGAGTTTATTTTCTTACACTCTATCATATACTCCCACAACTCCTGCTTCAGGAGTAGTTCTACTCCTTCCTTTGCTCTTGTCCTCTCCCCAATCCCTGACTTTACTCCCAAGTATTCCCCAAACCAATCTTCCCCTTTACCCTTGAGATTCATTTCACTCAGAGCCAAAAAATCTAGGTACCTTTTCTTAAACATACTACCTATCTCTCCTTTTTCTCATCTTTGTAACACACACACACATTTAGACACACCATTCTGAGCCTTTGAGGAGGATGAACACTCCCTGCATAACTCCATCTTCTGTTTCCCCTTTTAGAAAGTAAAAGTACAAGGAATGGAGGGTTTGAAGCTCCCTGCTCCCGTCCCATTTATTCGCCTTCTACGATACGCGGGGAATACATGAAAAGCATCCTTTCTCCCCTATCCTGGCGCTACCTCGTGTGCCCGTGAGGGGTTGGGGGTATCATTTCATGTTTGGCGGGTTGGCAGCTGAAATGGATGAAGACAGCATGTATGAATATTTACATGTGTATATGTGTATATGTCTATGTCTGTGCATGTATGTACACATTGAAATATATAGGTATGTATATGGTCGTGTGTGGGCATTTATATGTTTTTTTTTTTTTTTAATTTGTCGCTGTCTCCCGCGTTTGCGAGGTAGCGCAAGGAAACAGACGAAAGACATGGCCCAACCCACCCCCATACACATGTATATACATACGTCCACACAAGCAAATATACATACCTACACAGCTTTCCATGGTTTACCCCAGACGCTTCACATGCCTTGATTCAATCCACTGACAGCACGTCAACCCCGGTATACCACATCGCTCCAATTCACTCTATTCCTTGCCCTCCTTTCACCCTCCTGCATGTTCAAGCCCCGATCACACAAAATCTTTTTCACTCCATCTTTCCACCTCCAATTTGGTCTCCCTCTTCTCCTCGTTCCCTCCACCTCCGACACATATATCCTCTTGGTCAATCTTTCCTCACTCATTCTCTCCATGTGACCAAACCATTTCAAAACACCCTCTTCTGCTCTCTCAACCACGCTCTTTTTATTTCCACACATCTCTCTTACCCTTACGTTACTTACTCGATCAAACCACCTCACACCACACATTGTCCTCAAACATCTCATCTCCAGCACATCCATCCTCCTGCGCACAACTCTATCCATAGTCCATGCCTCGCAACCATACAACATTGTTGGAACCACTATTCCTTCAAACATACCCATTTTTGCTTTCCGAGATAATGTTCTCGACTTCCACACATTCTTCAAGGCTCCCAGAATTTTCGCCCCCTCCCCCACCCTATGATCCACTTCCGCTTCCATGTTTCCATCCGCTGCCAGATCCACTCCCAGATATCTAAAACACTTCACTTCCTCCAGTTTTTCTCCATTCAAACTCACCTCCCAATTGACTTGACCCTCAACCCTACTGTACCTAATAACCTTGCTCTTATTCACATTTACTCTTAACTTTCTTCTTTCACACACTTTACCAAACTCAGTCACCAGCTTCTGCAGTTTCTCACATGAATCAGCCACCAGCGATGTATCATCAGCGAACAACAACTGACTCACTTCCCAAGCTCTCTCATCCCCAACAGACTTCATCCTTGCCCCTCTTTCATTTATGTATGTATGTATATATATATATATATATATATATATATATATATATATATATATATATATATATATATATATATATATATATATATATTAATTCAATTATTTTGCTTCGTCGCTGTCTCCCGCGTTTGCGAGGTAACGCAAGGAAACAGATGAAAGAAATGGCCCAACCCACCCCCATACACATGTATATACATACACGTCCACACACGCAAATATACATAAACATACATCTCAATGTACACATATAAATACACACACAGACACATACATATATACACATGCACACAATTCACACTGTCTGCCTTTATTCATTCCCATCGCCACCTCGCCACACATGGAATAACATCCCCCTCCCCCCTCAGATGTGCGAGGTAGCGCTAGGAAAGGAAAAGACAACAAAGGCACCATTTGTTCACACTCAGTCTCTAGCTGTCTTGTAATTATGCACTAAAACCACAGCTCCCTTTCCACATCCAGGCCCCACAGAACTTTCCATGGGTTACCCCAGACGCTTCACATGCCCTGATTCAATCCATTGACAGCAAGTCGACCCTGGTATACCACATCGATCAAATTCACTCTATTCCTTGCACGCCTTTCACCCTCCTGCATGTTCAGGCCCCGATCACTCAAAATCTTTTTCACTCCATCTTTCCACCTCCAATTTGGTCTCCCACTTCTCGTTCCCTCCACCTCCGACACATATATCCTCTTGGTCAATCTTTCCTCACTCATTCTCTCCATATGCCCAAACCATTTCAAAACACCCACTTCTGCTCTCTCAACCACGCTCTTTTTATTTCCACACATCTCTCTTACCCTTACATTACTTACTCAATCAAACCACCTCACACCACATATTGTCCTCAAACATCTCATTTCCAGCACATCCACCCTCCTGTGCATAACTCTATCCATAACACATGCCTCGCAACCATACAACATTGTTGGAACCACTATTCCTTCAAACATACCCATTTTTGCTTTCCGAGATAATGTTCTCCACTTCCACACATTCTTCAAGGCTCTCACAATTTTCGCCCCCTCCCCCACCATATGATTCACTTCCGCTTCCATGGTTCCATCCGCTGCCAGATCCACTCCCAGATATCTAAAACACTTTACTTCCTCCAGTTTCTCTCCATTCAAACTTACCTCCCAATTGACTTGACCCTCAACCCTACTGTACCTAATAACCTTGCTCTTAATCACATTTACTCTTAACTTTCTTCTTTCACACACTTTACCAAACTCAGTCACCACCTTCTGCAGTTTCTCACATGAATCAGCTACCAGCGCTGTATCATCAGTGAAGAACAACTGACTCACTTCCCAAGCTCTCTCATCCCCAACAGACTTCATACTTGCCCCTCTTTCCAAAACTCTTGCATTCACCTCCCTAACAACCCCATCCATAAACAAATTAAACAACCATGGAGACATCACACACCCCTGGCACAAACCTACATTCACTGAGAACCAATCACTTTCCTCTCTTCCTACATGTACACATGCCTTACATCCTCAATAAAAACTTTTCACTGCTTCTAACAACTTGCCTCCCACACCATATATTCTTAGTACCTTCCACAGAGCATCTCTATCAACTCTATCATATACCTTCTCCAGATCCATAAATGCTACATACAAATCCATACATATATATATATATATATATATATATATATATATATATATATATATATATATATATATATATATATATATTTTTTTTTTTTTTTTTTTTTTTTTTATACTTTGTCGCTGTCTCCCACGTTTGCGAGGTAGCGCAAGGAAACAGACGAAAGAAATGGCCCAACCCACCCCCTACACATGTATATACACACGTCCACACACGCAAATATACATACCTACACAGCTTTCCATGGTTTACCCCGGACGCTTCACATGCCTTGATTCAATCCACTGACAGCACGTCAACCCCTGTATACCACATCGCTCCAATTCACTCTATTCCTTGCCCTCCTTTCACCCTCCTGCATGTTCAGGCCCCGATCACACAAAATCCTTTTCACTCCATCTTTCCACCTCCAATTTGGTCTCCCTCTTCTCCTCGTTCCCTCCACCTCCGACACATATATCCTCTTGGTCAATCTTTCCTCACTCATTCTCTCCATGTGCCCAAACCATTTCAAAACACCCTCTTCTGCTCTCTCAACCATGCTCTTTTTATTTCCACACATCTCTCTTACCCTTACGTTACTTACTCGATCAAACCACCTCACACCACACATTGTCCTCAAACATCTCATTTCCAGCACATCCATCCTCCTGCGCACAACTCTATCCATAGCCCACGCCTCGCAACCATACAACATTGTTGGAACTACTATTCCTTCAAACATACCCATTTTTGCTTTCCGGGATAATGTTCTCGACTTCCACACATTTTTCAAGGCTCCCAAAATTTTCGCCCCCTCCCCCACCCTATGATCCACTTCCGCTTCCATGGTTCCATCCGCTGACAGATCCACTCCCAGATATCTAAAACACTTCACTTCCTCCAGTTTTTCTCCATTCAAACTCACCTCCCAATTGACTTGACCCTCAACCCTACTGTACCTAATAACCTTGCTCTTATTCACATTTACTCTTAACTTTCTTCTTCCACACACTTTACCAAACTCCGTCACCAGCTTCTGCAGTTTCTCACATGAATCCGCCACCAGCGCTGTATCATCAGCGAACAACATATATATATATATATATATATATATATATATATATATATATATATATATATATATACATATATATATATATATATATATATATATATATATATATATATATATATATATATATATATATATATATATATATTTTTTTTTTTTTTTTTATACTGTGTCGCTGTCTCCCGCGTTTGCGAGGTAGCGCAAGGAAAGACGAAAGAAATGGCCCAACCCCCCCCATACACATGTATATACATACGTCCACACACGCAAATATACATACCTACACAGTTTTCCATGGTTTACCCCAGATGCCTCACATGCCTTGATTCAATCCACTGACAGCACGTCAGCCCCGGTATACCACATCGCTCCAATTCACTCTATTCCTTGCCCTCCTTTCACCCTCCTGCATGTTCAGGCCCCGATCACACAAAATCTTTTTCACTCCATCTTTCCACCTCCAATTTGGTCTCCCTCTTCTCCTTGTTCCCTCCACCTCCGACACATATATCCTCTTGGTCAATCTTTCCTCACTCATCCTCTCCATGTGCCCAAACCACTTCAAAACACCCTCTTCTGCTCTCTCAACCACGCTCTTTTTATTTCCACACATCTCTCTTACCCTTACGTTACTCACTCGATCAAACCACCTCACACCACACATTGTCCTCAAACATCTCATTTCCAGCACATCCATCCTCCTGCGCACAACTCTATCCATAGCCCACGCCTCGCAACCATACAACATTGTTGGCACCACTATTCCTTCAAACATACCCATTTTTGCTTTCCGAGATAATGTTCTCGACTTCCACACATTCTTCAAGGCCCCCAGAATTTTCGCCCCCTCCCCCACCCTATGATCCACTTCCGCTTCCATGGTTCCATCCGCTGCCAGATCCACTCCCAGATATCTAAAACACTTCACTTCCTCCAGTTTTTCTCCATTCAAACTCACCTCCCAATTGACTTGACCCTCAACCCTACTGTACCTAATAACCTTGCTCTTATTCACATTTACTCTTAACTTTCTTCTTCCACACACTTTACCAAACTCAGTCACCAGCTTCTGCAGTTTCACACATGAATCAGCTACCAGCGCTGTGTCATCAGCGAACAACAACTGACTCACTTCCCAAGCTCTCTCATCCCCAACAGACTTCATACTTGCCCCTCTTTCCAAAACTCTTGCATTTACCTCCCTAACAACCCCATCCATAAACAAATTTAACAACCATGGAGACATCACACACCCCTGCCGCAAACCTACATTCACTGAGAACCAATCACTTTCCTCTCTTCCTACACGTACACATGCCTTACATATATATATATATATATTATTATTATTTTTTTTATTATACTTTGTCGCTGTCTCCCGCGTTTGCGAGGTAGCGTATATACATACGTCCACACACGCAAATATACATACCTACACAGCTTTCCATGGTTTACCCCAGACGCTTCACATGCCTTGATTCAATCCACTGACAGCACGTCAACCCCGGTATACCACATCGCTCCAATTCACCCTATTCCTTGCCCTCCTTTCACCCTCCTGCATGTTCAGGCCCCGATCACACAAAATCTTTTTCACTCCATCTTTCCACCTCCAATTTGGTTTGGGCACATGGAGAGAATGAGTGAGGAAAGATTGACCAAGAGGATATATGTGTCGGAGGTGGAGGGAACGAGGAGAAGAGGGAGACCAAATTGGAGGATATATATATATATATATATATATATATATATATATATATATATATATATATATATATATATATATACCCATGTACATAATTCATACTGTCTGCCTTTATTCATTCCCATCGCCACCCCGCCACACATGGAATAACAACATCCTTCCCCCTCATGTGTGTGAGGTAGTGCTAGGAAAAGACAACAAAGGCCCCATTCGTTCACACTCAGTCTCTAGCTGTCATGCAATAATGCACCAAAACCACAGCTCCCTTTCCACATCCAGGCCCCACAGAACTTTCCATGGTTTACCCCAAACGCTTCACATGCCCTGGTTCAATCCATCGACACCACGTCGACCCCAGCATACCACATCGTTCCAATTCACTCTATTCCTTGCACGCCTTTCACCCTCCTGCATGTTCAGGCCCCGATAACTCAAAATCTTTTTCACTCCATCTTTCCCCCTCCAATTTGGTCTCCCACTTCTCCTCGCTCCCTCCATCTCCGACACGTACATCCTCCTTGTTAATCCTCCTTACTCATCCTCACGAGTCCAAATTATTTCAACAAAGCCACTTCTGCTCTCTCAACCACTCTTCCTATTACCACACACATCCCTTACCCCCTCATTACTTAGTTAATCAAACCACATATATATGTATGTGTCTGTGTGTGTGTGTGTGTATGTGTGCGTTGAGATGTATGGGTGTGTATATGTGGTGTGTGTGGACGTGTGTGTGTATGCATGTGTGTATGGGTGGGTTGGGCCATTCTTTCGTCTGTTTCCTTGCACTACCTCGCTGACGCGGGAGACGGCGACAAAGCAAAGTGAATAAATAGATAAATATATATAGGGGAGAAAGAATACTTCCCACGTATTCCCTGCATGTCGTAGAAGGCGACTAAAAGGGAAGGAGCAGGGGGCTGGAAATCCTCCCCTCTCATTTTTTTTTAAATTTTCCAAAAGAAGGAACAGAGAAGGGGGCCATATGAGGATATTCCCTCAAAGGCCCAGTCCTCTGTTCTTAACGCTACCTCGCTAATGCGGGAAATGGCGAATAGTATGAAAAAAAAAAAATATATATATACATATATTATATATTTGCAGGGAAAAAATGCAGTTGAGTGGGAGACGTATAAAAGAAAGAGACAGGAGGTCAAGAGAAAGGTGCAAGAGGTGAAAAAAAGGGCAAATGAGAGTTGGGGTGAGAGAGTATCATCAAATTTTAGGGAGAATAAAAAGATGTTCTGGAAGGAGGTAAATAAAGTGCGTAAGACAAGGGAGCAAATGGGAACTTCAGCGAAGGGCGCAAATGGGGAGGTGATAACAAGTAGTGGTGATGTGAGAAGGAGATGGAGTGAGTATTTTGAAGGTTTGTTGAATGTGTTTCATGATAGAGTGGCAGATATAGGGTGTTTTGGTCGAGGTGGTGTGCAAAGTGAGAGGGTTAGGGAAAATGATTTGGTAAACAGAGAAGAGGTAGTAAAAGCTTTGCGGAAGATGAAAGCCGGCAAGGCAGCAGGTTTGGATGGTATTGCAGTGGAATTTATTAAAAAAGGGGGTGACTGTATTGTTGACTGGTTGGTAAGGTTATTTAATGTATGTATGACTCACGGTGAGGTGCCTGAGGATTGGCGGAATGCGTGCATAGTGCCACTGTACAAAGGCAAAGGGGATAAGAGTGAGTGCTCAAATTACAGAGGTATAAGTTTGTTGAGTATTCCTGGTAAATTATATGGGAGGGTATTGATTGAGAGGGTGAAGGCATGTACAGAGCATCAGATTGGGGAAGAGCAGTGTGGTTTCAGAAGTGGTAGAGGATGTGTGGATCAGGTGTTTGCTTTGAAAAATGTATGTGAGAAATACTTAGAAAAGCAAATGGATTTGAATGGAGCATTTATGGATCTGGAGAAGGCATATGATAGAGTTGATAGAGATGCTCTGTGGAAGGTATTAAGAATATATGGTGTGGGAGGCAAGTTGTTAGAAGCAGTGAAAAGTTTTTATCGAGGATGTAAGGCATGTGTACGTGTAGGAAGAGAGGAAAGTGATTGGTTCTCAGTGAATGTAGGTTTGCGGCAGGGGTGTGTGATGTCTCCATGGTTGTTTAATTTGTTTATGGATGGGGTTGTTAGGGAGGTGAATGCAAGAGTTTTGGAAAGAGGGGCAAGTATGAAGTCTGTTGGGGATGAGAGAGCTTGGGAAGTGAGTCAGTTGTTGTTCGCTGATGATACAGCGCTGGTGGCTGATTCATGTGAGAAACTGCAGAAGCTGGTGACTGAGTTTGGTAAAGTGTGTGAAAGAAGAAAGTTAAGAGTAAATGTGAATAAGAGCAAGGTTATTAGTTACAGTAGGGTTGAGGGTCAAGTCAATTGGGAGGTGAGTTTGAATGGAGAAAAACTGGAGGAAGTGAAGTGTTTTAGATATCTGGGAGTGGATCTGGCAGCGGATGGAACCATGGAAGCGGAAGTGGATCATAGGGTGGGGGAGGGGGCGAAAATTCTGGGAGCCTTGAAGAATGTGTGGAAGTCGAGAACATTATCTCAGAAAGCAAAAATGAGTATGTTTGAAGGAATAGTGGTTCCAACAATGTTGTATGGTTGCGAGGCGTGGGCTATGGATAGAGTTGTGCGCAGGAGGATGGATGTGCTGGAAATGAGATGTTTGAGGACAATGTGTGGTGTGAGGTGGTTTGATCGAGTAAGTAACGTAAGGGTAAGAGAGATGCGCGGAAATAAAAAGAGCGTGGTTGAGAGAGCAGAAGAGGGTGTTTTGAAATGGTTTGGGCACATGGAGAGAATGAGTGAGGAAAGATTGACCAAGAGGATATATGTGTCGGAGGTGGAGGGAACGAGGAGAAGAGGGAGACCAAATTGGAGGTGGAAAGATGGAGTGAAAAAGATTTTGTGTGATCGGGGCCTGACCATGCAGGAGGGTGAAAGGAGGGGAAGGAATAGAGTGAATTGGAGCGATGTGGTACACCGGGGTTGACATGCTGTCAGTGGATTGAATCGGGGCATGTGAAGCGTCTGGGGTAAACCATGGAAAGCTGTGTAGGTATGTATATTTTGCGTGTGTGGACGTATGTATATACATGTGTATGGGGTGGGTTGGGCCATTTCTTTCGTCTGTTTCCTTGCGCTACCTCGCAAACGCGGGAGACAGCGACAAAAAAAAAAAGAAAAAAAAAAAATTATATATTTATTTTGCTTTGTCGCTGTCTCCCGCGTTAGCGAGGTAGCGCAAGGAAACAGACGAAAGAATGGCCCAACCCGCCCACATACACATGTATATACATACACGTCCACACACACAAATATACATACCTCTACATCTCAATGTACACATATATATACACACACAGACATATACATATATACACATGTACATAATTCATACTGTCTACCTTTATTTGTTCCCATCATCACCCTGCCACACATGGAATAACATCCCCCTCCCCCCTCCTGTGTGCGAGGTAGTGCTAGGAAAAGACACCAAAGGCCCCATTCGTTCACACTCAGTCTCTAGCTGTCATGTAATAATGCACCAAAACCACAGCTCCCTCTCCACATCCAGGCCCCACACAGCTTTCCATGGTTTACACCAGACGCTTCATATGCCCTGGTTCAATCCATTGACAGCACGTCGACCCCGGTATACCACATCATTCCAATTCACTCTATTCCTTGCACGCCTTTCACCCTCCTGCATGTTCAGGCCCCGATCACTCAAAATCTTTTTCACTCCATCTTTCCACCTCCAGTTTAGTTTTCCACTTCTCCTCGTTCCCTCCACCTCTGACACATATATCCTCTTTGTCAGTCTTTCCTCACTCATTCTCTCCATGTGACCAAACCATTTCAAGACACCCTCTTCTGCTCTGTCCACCACACTCTTTTTATTTCCACACATCTCTCTTACCCTTACATTACTTACTTGATCAAACCACCTCACACCACATATTGTCCTCAAACATCTCATTTCCAGCACATCCACCCTCCTGCGCCCAACTCTATCCATAGCCCATGCCTCGCAACCATACAACATTGCTGGAACCACTATTCCTTCAAACATACCCATTTTTGCTTTCCGAGATAATGTTCTCGACTTCCAAACATTCTTCAAGGCTCCCAGAATTTTCGCCACCTCCCCCACCCAATGATTCACTTCCGCTTCCACGATTCCATCCACTGCCAGATCCACTCCCAGATATCTAAAACACTTTACTTCCTCCAGTTTTTCTCCATTCAAACTTACCTCCCAATTGACTTGACCCTCAACCCTACTGTAACTAATAACCTTGCTCTTATTCACATTTACTCTTAACTTTCTTCTTTCACACACTTTACCAAACTCAGTCACCAGCTTCTGCAGTTTCTTACATGAATCAGCCACCAGCGCTGTATCATCAGCGAACAACAACTGACTCACTTCCCAAGCTCTCTCATCCCCAACAGACTGCATACTTGCCCCTTTTTCCAAAACTCTTGCATTCACCTCCCTAACAACCCCATCCATAAACAAATTAAACAACCATGGAGACATCACACACCCCTGCCGCAAACCTGCATTCACTGAGAACCAATCACTTTCCTCTCTTCCTACACGTACACATGCCTTACATCCTCGATAAAAACTTTTCACTGCTTCTAACAACTTGCCTTCCACACCATATATTCTTAAAACCTTCCACAGAGCATCTCTATCAACTCTATCATATGCCTTCTCCAGATCCATAAATGCTACATACAAATCCATTTGCTTTTCTAAGTATTTCTCACATACATTCTTCAAAGCAAACACCTGATCCACACATCCTCTACCACTTCTGAAACCACACTGCTCTTCCCCAATCTGATGCTCTGTACATGCCTTCACCCTCTCAATCAATACCCTCCCATATAATTTACCAGGAATACTCAACAAACTTATACCTCTGTAATTTGAGCACTCACTCTTATCCCCTTTGCCTTTGTACAATGGCACTATGCAAGCATTCCGCCAATCCTCAGGCACCTCACCATGAGTCATACATACATTAAATAACCTTACCAACCAGTCAACAATACAGTCACCCCCTTTTTTAATAAATTCCACTGCAATACCATCCAAACCTGCTGCCTTGCCGGCTTTCATCTTCCGTAAAGCTTTTACTACCTCTTCTCTCTTTACCAAATCATTTTCCCTAACCCTCTCAGTTTGCACACCACCTCGACCAAAACACCCTACATCTGCCACTCTATCATCAAACACATTCAACAAACCTTCAAAATACTCACTCCATCTCCTCACATCACCACTACTTGTTATCACCTCCCCATTAGCCCCATGCACTGAAGTTCCCATTTGCTCCCTTGTCTTACGCACTTTATTTACTTCCTTCCAAAACATCTTTTTATTCTCCCTGAAATTTAATGATACTCTCTCACCCCAACTCTCATTTGCCCTCTTTTTCACCTCTTGCACCTTTCTCTTGACCTCCTGCCTCTTTCTTTTATACCTCTCCCACTCATTTGCATTTTTTCCCTGTAAAAATCGTCCAAATGCCTCTCTCTTCTCTTTCACTAATAATCTTACTTCTTCATCCCACCTCTCACTACCTTTTCTAATCAACCCACCTCCCACGCTTCTCATGCCACAAGCATCTTTTGCGCAAGCCATCACTGCTTCCCTAAATACATCCCATTCCTCCCCCAATCCCTTTACCTCCTCTGTTCTCATCTTTTTCCATTCTGTACTCAGTCTCTCCTGGTACTTCCTCAAACAAGTCTCTTTCCCAAGCTCACTTACTCTCACCACTCTCTTCACCCCAACGTTCTCTCTTCTTTTCTGAAAACCCCCACAAATCTTCACCTTCACCTCCACAAGATAATGATCAGACATCCCTCCAGTTGCACCTATCAGCACTTTTACATCCAAAAGTCTCACTCGTGCATCTATCAATTAACACGTAATCTAATAACTCTCTCTGGCCATCTCTCCTACTTACATACGTATACTTATGTATATCTCGCTTTTTAAACCAGGTATTCCCAATCACCAGTCCTTTTTCAGCACATAAATCTACAAGCTCTTCACCATTTCCATTTACAACACTGAACACTCCATGTATACCAATTATTCCCTCAACTGCCACATTACTCACCTTTGCATTCAAATCACCCATCACTATAACCCGGTCTTGTGCATCAAAACCACTAACAAACTCATTCAGCTGCACCCTAAGCACTTGCCTCTCATGATCTTTCTTCTCATGCCCAGGTGCATATGCACCAATAATCACCTATCTCTCTCCATCAATTTCAGTTTTACCAATATCAATCTAGAATTTACTTTCTTACACTCTATCACATACTCCCACCACTCCTGGTTCAGGAATAGTGCCACTCCTTCCCTTGCTCTTGTCCTCTCACTAACCCCTGACTTTACTCCCAAGACATTCCCAAACCACTCTTCCCCTTTACCCTTATATATATATATATATATATATATATATATATATATATATTGGAGGTGGAAAGATGGAGTGAAAAAGATTTTGTGTGATCGGGGCTTGAACATGCAGGAGGGTGAAAGGAGGGCAAGGAATAAAGTGAATTGGATCGATGTGGTATACCGGGGTTGACGTGCTGTCATTGGATTGAATCAGGGCATGTGAAGCGTCTGGGGTAAATCATGGAAAGCTGTGTAGGTATGTATATTTGCGTGTGTGGACGTATGTATATACATGTGTATGGGGGTGGGTTGGGCCATTTCTTTCGTCTGTTTCCTTGCGCTACCTCGCAAACGCGGGAGACAGCGACAAAGCAAACAAATATATATATATATATATATATATATATATATATATATATATATATATATATATATATATATATATATATTTTTTTTTTTTTTTTTTTTTTATACTTTGGATGTTAATGTGCTGAGAGGTGCAACTGGAGGGATGTCTGATCATTATCTTGTGGAGGCTAAGGTGAAGATTTGTATGGGTTTTCAGAAAAGAAGAGTGAATGTTGGGGTGAAGAGGGTGGTGAGAGTAAGTGAGCTTGAGAAGGAGACCTGTGTGAGGAAGTACCAGGAGAGACTGAATACAGAATGGAAAAAGGTGAGAACAATGGAAGTAAGGGGAGTGGGGGAGGAATGGGATGTATTTAGGGAATCAGTGATGGATTGCGCAAAAGATGCTTGTGGCATGAGAAGAGTGGGAGGTGGGTTGATTAGAAAGGGTAGTGAGTGGTGGGATGAAGAAGTAAGAGTATTAGTGAAAGAGAAGAGAGAGGCATTTGGACGATTTTTGCAGGGAAAAAATGCAATTGAGTGGGAGATGTATAAAAGAAAGAGACAGGAGGTCGAGAAAGGTGCAAGAGGTGAAAAAAAGGGCAAATGAGAGTTGGGGTGAGAGAGTATCATTAAATTTTAGGGAGAATAAAAAGATGTTCTGGAAGGAGGTAAATAAAGTGCGTAAGACAAGGGAGCAAATGGGAACTTCAGTGAAGGGCGCAAATGGGGAGGTGATAACAAGTAGTGGAGATGTGAGAAGGAGATGGAGTGAGTATTTCGAAGGTTTGTTGAATGTGTTTGATGATAGAGTGGCAGATATAGGGTGTTTTGGTCGAGGTGGTGTGCAAAGTGAGAGGGTTAGGGAAAATGATTTGGTAAACAGAGAAGAGGTAGTGAAAGCTTTGCGGAAGATGAAAGCCGGCAAGGCAGCAGGTTTGGATGGTATTGCAGTGGAATTTATTAAAAAAGGGGGTGACTGTATTGTTGACTGGTTGGTAAGGTTATTTAATGTATGTATGACTCATGGTGAGGTGCCTGAGGATTGGCGGAATGCGTGCATAGTGCCATTGTACAAAGGCAAAGGGGATAAGAGTGAGTGCTCAAATTACAGAGGTATAAGTTTGTTGAGTATTCCTGGTAAATTATATGGGAGGGTATTGATTGAGAGGGTGAAGGCATGTACAGAGCATCAGATTGGGGAAGAGCAGTGTGGTTTCAGAAGTGGTAGAGGATGTGTGGATCAGGTGTTTGCTTTGAAGAATGTATGTGAGAAATACTTAGAAAAGCAAATGGATTTGTATGTAGCATTTATGGATCTGGAGAAGGCATATGATAGAGTTGATAGAGATGCACTGTGCAAGGTATTAAGAATATATGGTGTGGGAGGAAAGTTGTTAGAAGCAGTGAAAAGTTTTTATCGAGGATGTAAGGCATGTGTACGTGTAGGAAGAGAGGAAAGTGATTGGTTCTCAGTGAATGTAGGTTTGCGGCAGGGGTGTGTGATGTCTCCATATATATATATATATATATATATATATATATATATATATATATATATATATATATATATATATACATATATATATATATGGTTGTTTAATTTGTTTATGGATGGGGTTGTTAGGGAGGTGAATGCAAGAGTTTTGGAAAGAGGTGCAAGTATGAAGTCTGTTGGGGATGAGAGAGCTTGGGAAGTGAGTCAGTTGTTGTTCGCTGATGATACAGCGCTGGTGGCTGATTCATGTGAGAAACTACAGAAGCTGGTGACTGAGTTTGGTAAAGTGTGTGAAAGAAGAAAGTTAAGAGTAAATGTGAATAAGAGCAAGGTTATTAGGTACAGTAGGGTTGAGGGTCAAGTCAATTGGGAGGTGAGTTTGAATGGAGAAAAACTGGAGGAAGTGAAGTGTTTTAGATATCTGGGAGTGGATCTGGCAGCGGATGGAACCATGGAAGCGGAAGTGGATCATAGGGTGGGGGAGGGGGCGAAAATTCTGGGAGCCTTGAAGAATGTGTGGAAGTCGAGAACATTATCTCGGAAAGCAAAAATGGGTATGTTTGAAGGAATAGTGGTTACAACAATGTTGTATGGTTGCGAGGCATGGACTATGGATAGAGTTGTGCGCAGGAGGATGGATGTGCTGGAAATGAGATGTTTGAGGACAATGTGTGGTGTGAGGTGGTTTGATCGAGTAAGTAACGTAAGGGTAAGAGAGATGTGTGGAAATAAAAAGAGCGTGGTTGAGAGAGCAGAAGAGGGTGTTTTGAAATGGTTTGGTCACATGGAGAGAATGAGTGAGGAAAGATTGACCAAGAGGATATATGTGTCGGAGGTGGAGGGAACGAGGAGAAGAGGGAGACCAAATTGGAGGTGGAAAGATGGAGTGAAAAAGATTTTGTGTGATCGGGGCCTGAACATGCAGGAGGGTGAAAGGAGGGCAAGGAATAGAGTGAATTGGAGTCATGTGGTATACAGGGGTTGACGTGCTGTCAGTGGATTGAAGCAAGGCATGTGGAGCGTCTGGGGTAAACCATGGAAAGCTGTGTAGGTATGTATATTTGCGTGTGTGGACGTGTGTATGTGCATGTGTATGGGGGGGGGTTGGGCCATTTCTTTCGTCTGTTTCCTTGCGCTACCTCGCAAACGCGGGAGACAGCGACAAAGTATAAAAAAAAAAAAAAAAAAAAAAAAAATATATATATATATATATATATATATATATATATATATATATATATATATATATATATATATATATATATATATATAACGGGAAACAGAAGAAGGAGTCATGCGGGGAGTGCTCATCCTCCTCGAAGGCTCAGATTGGGGTGTATAAATGTGTGTGGATGTAACTAAGATGAGAAAAAAGGAGAGATAGGTAGTATGTTTAAGGAAAGGAACCAGGATGTTTTGGCTCTGAGTGTAACGAAGCTCAAGGGTAAAGGGGAAGAGTGGTTTGGGAATGTCTTGGGAGTAAAGTCAGGGGTTAGAGAGAGGATGAGAGCAAGGGAAGGAGTAGCACTACTCTTGAAACAGGAGTGGTGGGAGTATGTGATAGAGTGCAAGAAAGTAAATTCTAGATTGATATGGGTAAAACTGAGTGGATGGAGAGAGATGTGTGATTATTGGTGCATATGCCTCTGGACATGAGAAGAAAGATCATGAGAGGCAAGTGTTTTGGGAGCAGCTGAGTGAGTGTGTTAGCAGTTTTGATGCACGAGACCGGGTTATAGTGATGGGTGATTTGAATGCAAAGGTGAGTAATGTGGCAGTTAAGGGAATAATTGGTGTACATGGGGTGTTCAGTGGTGTAAATGGAAATGGTGAAGAGCTTGTAGAGTTAAGAGCTGAAAAAGGACTGGTGATTGGGAATAGCTAGTTTAAAAAGAGAGATATACTTAAGCATACGTATGTAAGTAGGAGAGATGGCCAGAGAGCGTTATTGGATTACGTGTTAATTGATAGGTGCGCAAAAGAGAGAATTTTGGATTTTAATGTGCTGAGAGGTGCAACTGGAGGGATGTCTGATCATTATCTTGTGAAGGTGAAAGTTAAGATCTGTAGAGGTTTTCAGAAAACAAGAGAGAATGTTGGGGTGAAGAGAGTAGTGATAGTAAGTGAGCTTGGGAAGGAGACTTGTATGAGGAAGTACCAGGACAGAATGAATACACAATGGAAAAAGGTGAGAACAAAGGACATAAAGGGAGTGGGGGGAATGGGATGTATTTAGGGAAGCAGTGATGGCTTGTGCAAACAATGCTTGTGGCAAGAGAAGCGTAGGAGGTGGGCAGATTAGAAAGGGTAGTGAGTGATGGGATGAAGAAACAAGATTATTAGTGAAAGAGAAGAGAGAGGCATTTGGACAACTTTTGAAGGGAATAATGTAAATGACTGAGAGATGTATAAAAGAAAGAGGCAGGAGGTCAAGAGAAAGGAGCAAGAGGTGAAAAAGAGGGCAAATGAGAGTTGGGGTGATAGAGTATCATTAGATTTTAGAGAGAATAAAAAGATATTTTGGAAGGAGGTAAATAAAATGCATAAGACAAGGGATCAAATGGAAACATCAGTGAAGGGGGATAATGGGGAGGTGATAACAAGTAGTGGTGATGAGGGAAGGAGATGGAGTGAGTATTTTGAAATTTTGTTGAATGTATTGATGAGAGATTGGCAGATATAGGGTGTTTTGGTCGAGGTGGTGTGCAAAGTGAGAGGGTTAGAGAAAATGATTTGGTAAACAGAGAAGAGGTAGTAAAAGCTTTGCGGAAGATGAAAGCCGGCAAGGCAGTGGGTTAGGATGGTATTGCAGTGGAATTTATTAAAAATGGGGGTGACTGTATTGTTGACTGGTTGGTAAGGTTATTTAATGTATGCATGACTCATGGTGAGGTGCCTAAGGTTTGGCAGAATGCATGCATATTGCCATTCTACAAAGGCAAAGGAGATAAAAGTGAGTGCTCAAATTACAGAGGTATAAGTTTGTTGAGTATTCCTGGGAAATCATATGGGAGGGTATCGATTGAGAGGGTGAAGGCATGTACAGAGCATCAGATTGGGGAAGAGCAGTATGGTTTCAGAAGTGGTAGAGGATGTATGGATCAGGTGTTTGCTTTGAAGGATGTATGTGAGAAATACTTAGAAAAGCAAATGGATTTGTATGTAGCATTTATGGATCTGGAGAAGAAAAATGATAAGAGTTGATAGAGATGCTCTGTGGAAGGTATTAAGAATATATGGTGTGGAAGGCAAGTTGTTAGAAGCAGTTAAAAGTGTTTATCGAGGATGTAAGGCATGTGTACAAGTAGGAAGAGAGGAAAGTGATTGGTTCTCAGTGAATGTCGGTTTGCGACAGGAGTGCATGATGTCTCCATGGTTGTTTAATTTGTTTATGGATGGGGTTGTTAGGTAAGTGAATGCAAGAGTTTTGGAGAGAGGGGCAAGTATGCAGTCTGTTTTGGATGAGAGAGCTTGGGAAGTGAGTCAGTTTTTGTTCGTTGATGATGCAGCACTGGTGGCTGATTCGGGTGGGAAACTGTAAAAGCTGGTGACTGAGTTTGGTGAAGTGTGTAAAAGAAGAAAACTGAGGGTAAATGTGAATAAGAGCAAGGTTATTATGTACAGTAGGGTTGAGGGACAAGTAAACTAGGGGGTAAATTTGAATGGAGAAAAAATGGAGGAAGTGAAGTGTTTTAAATATCTAGGAGTGGATTTAACAGCAGATGGAATCAAGGAAGTGGAAGTGAGTCACAGGTTGGGGGATGGGGAGACGGTTCTGGGAGTGTTGAAGAATGTGTGTAAGGCGAGATAATTACCTCGGAAAGTAAAAATGGGTATGTTTGAAGGAATAGTGGTTCCAAAAATGTTATATGGATGCGAGGTGTGGGCTATTGATAGGGTTGTGGGAAGGAGGGTGGATGTGTTGAAAATGAGATGTCTGAGGACAATATGCGGTGTGAGGTGGTTTCGTCGTGTGAGTAATGAAAGGGTAAGAGAGGTGTGTGGTAATAAAAACAGTGTGGTTGAGAGAGCAGAAGAGGTGTATTGAAATGGCTTGGTCACATGGAGAGAATGTGTGAGGAAAGATTGACAAAGAGGACATAAATGTCAGAGGTGGAGGGAACGAGAAATGGGCTACCAAATTGAAGGTGCAAGGATGGAGTAAAAAGATTTTGAGCAATCGGGGCCTGACCACACATGAGAGTGAAAGGCATGAAAGGAACAGAGTGAATTAGAATGATGTGGTATACCAGAGCAGACGTGCTGTCAATGGATTGAACCAGGGCACATGAAAAGTCTGGGGTAAGCCATGGAAAGTTTTGTGGGGCATGGATGTGGAAAGGGAGGTGTGGTTTCGGTTCATTACACATGACCGCTATAGACTGAGTGCGAATGAATGTGGCCTTTGTTGTCTTTTCCTAGCGTGGGAGGTTGTGCGCACACGCGGGGAGGGGGAGCCATTTCATGTGGCAAAGTGACATCAGAAATGGATAAAGACAGCATGTATGAATATGTACATGTGTATATATGTATATGTCTGTGTATGTATATGTATGTATACGTTGAAATGTATAAGTAAGTATATGTGGATGTGTGGGGGTTTATGTACATAAATGTGTATGTTGGTTCATTAGGCATCTTTTCGTCTGTCTCCTTGCACTACCTCACTATTGCGAGAGACAGTGACAAAGTATAATAAAAACAAAATATATATATATATATATATATATATATATATATATATATATATATATATATATATATATATATATATATGGGAGGATAATGATTGAGAGGGTGAAGGCATGTACGGAGCATCAGATTGGGGAAGAGCAGTGTGGTTTCAGAAGTGGTAGAGGATGTGTGGATCAGGTGTTTGCTTTGAAGAATGTATGTGAGAAATACTTAGAAAAGCAAATGGATTTGTATGTAGCATTTATGGATCTGGAGAAGGCATATGATAGAGTTGATAGAGATGCTCTGTGGAAGGTATTAAAGAATATATGGTGTGGGAGGCAAGTTGTTAGAAGCAGTGAAAAGTTTTTATCGAGGATGTAAGGCATGTGTACGTGTAGGAAGAGAGGAAAGTGATTGGTTCTCAGTGAATGTAGGTTTGCGGCAGGGGTGTGTGATGTCTCCATGGTTGTTTAATTTGTTTATGGATGGGGTTGTTAGGGAGGTGAATGCAAGAGTTATGGAAAGAGGGGCAAGTATGAAGTCTGTTGGGGATGAGAGAGCTTGGGAAGTGAGTCATTTGTTGTTCGCTGATGATACAGCGCTGGTGGCTGATTCATGTGAGAAACTACAGAAGCTGGTGACTGAGTTTGGTAAAGTGTGTGAAAGAAGAAAGTTAAGAGTAAATGTGAATAAGAGTAAGGTTATTAGGTACAGTAGGGTTGAGGGTCAAGTCAATTGGGAGGTAAGTTTGAATGTAGAAAAACTGGAGGAAGTAAAGTGTTTTAGATATCTGGGAGTGGATCTGGCAGCGGATGGAACCATGGAAGCGGAAATGGATCATAGGGTGGGGGAGGTGGCGAAAATTCTGGGAGCCTTGAAGAATGTGTGGAAGTCGAGAACATTATCTCGGAAAGCAAAAATGGGTATGTTTGAAGGAATAGTGGTTCCAACAATGTTGTACGGTTGCGAGGCGTGGGCTATGGATAGAGTTGTGCGCAGGAGGATGGATGTGCTGGAAATGATATGTTTGAGGACAATGTGTGGTGTGAGGTGATTTGATCGAGTAAGTAACGTAAGGGTGAGAGAGATGTGTGGAAATAAAAAGAGCGTGGTTGAGAGAGCAGAAGAGGGTGTTTTGAATTGGTTTGGGCACATGGAGAGAATGAGTGAGGAAAGATTGACCAAGAGGATATATGTGTCGGAGGTGGAGGGAACGAGGAGAAGTGGGAGACCAAATTGGAAGTGGAAAGATGGCGTGAAAAAGATTTTGTGTGATCGGAGCCTGAACATGCAAGAGGGTGAAAGGAGGGCAAGGAATAGAGTGAATTGGATCGATGTGGTATACTGGGGTTGACATGCTGTCGGTGGATTGAATCAGGGCATGTGAAGTGTCTGGGGTAACCCATGGAAAGCTGTGTAGGTGTGTATATTTGCGTGTGTGGACGTATGTATATACATTTGTATGGGGGTGGGTTGGGCCATTTCTTTCGTCTGTTTCCTTGCACAACCTCGCAAATGTGGGAGACAGCGACAAAGCAAAAAAAAAAAAAAAAAAAAAAAAAATATATATATATATATATATATATATATATATATATATATATATATATATATATATATATATATATATATATATATATATATATATATTGATATATCTTTCTTTTTTTCTTTTAAACTATTCGCCATTTCCCGCATTAGCAAGGTAGCGTTAAGAACAGAGGACTGGGCCTTTTTTGGAATATCCTCACCTGGCCTCAATCTCTGTTCCTTATTTTGGAAAATTAGAAAAAACAAGAGGGGAGGATTTCCAGCCCCCCGCTCCATCCCCTTTTAGTCGCCTTCTACGACATGCAGGGAATACGTGGGAAGTATTCTTTCTCCCCTATCCCCAGGGATAATACATATATATATATATATATATATATATATATATATATATATATATATATATATATATATATATATATGTATTATTCCCTGGGGATAGGGGAGAAAGAATACTTCCCACGTATTCCCTGCGTGTCGTAGAAGGCGACTAAAAGGGAAGGGAGCGGGGGGCTGGAAATCCTCCCCTCTCGTTTTTTTTTTTTTTTTTTTTTTTTCCAAAAGAAGGAACAGAGGAGAGGTCCAGGTGAGGATATTCCCTCAAAGGCCCAGTCCTCTGTTCTTAACGCTACCTCGCTATCGCGGGAAATAGCGAATAGTATGAAAAAATATATATATACCACAAGTAGTGGTGATGTGAAAAGGAGATGGAGTGAGTATTTTGAAGGTTTGTTGAATGTGTTTGATGATAGAGTGGCAGATATAGGGTGTTTTGGTCGAGGTGGTGTGCAAAGTGAGAGGGTTAGGGAAAATGATTTGGTAAACAGAGAAGAGGTAGTAAAAGCTTTGCGGAAGACGAAAGCCGGCAAGGCAGCAGGTTTGGATGGTATTGCAGTGGAATTTATTCAAAAAGGGGGTGACTGTATTATTGACTGGTTGGTAAGGTTATTTAATGTATGTATGACTCATGGTGAGGTGCCTGAGGATTGGCGGAATGCATACAAAGTGCCATTGTACAAAGGCAAAGGGAATAAGAGTGAGTGCTCAAATTACAGAGGTATAAGTTTGTTGAGTATTCCTGATAAATTATATGGGAGGGTATTGATTGAGAGGGTGAAGGCATGTACAGAGCATCAGATTGGGGAAGAGCAGTGTGGTTTCAGAAGTGGTAGAGGATGTGTGGATCAGGTGTTTGCTTTGAAGAATGTATGTGAGAAATACTTAGAAAAGCAAATGGATTTGTATGTAGCATTTATGGATCTGGAGAAGGCATATGATAGAGTTGATAGAGATGCTCTGTGGAAGGTATTAAGAATATATGGTGTGGGAGGCAAGTTGTTAGAAGCAGTGAAAAGTTTTTATCGAGGATGTAAGGCATGTGTACGTGTAGGAAGAGAGGAAAGTGATTGGTTCTCAGTGAATGTAGGTTTGAGGACATTATTTGGTGTGAGGTGGTTTGATCAATGAAGTAATGAAAGGGTAAGAGAGATGTGTGGTAATAAAGAGTGTGGTTGAGAGAGCAGAAGAGGGTGTTTTGAAATGGTTTGGTCACAAGGAGAGAATGAGTGAGGAAAGATTGACGAAGAGGATATATGTGTTAGAGGTGGAGGGAACGAGAAGTGGGAGACCAAATTGGAGGTGGAATGATGGAGTGAAAAAGATTTTGAGTGGTCGGAGCCTGAACATACAGGAAGGTGAAAGGAATAGAATGCAAGGAATAGAATGAATTGGAACGATGTTGTATACTGGGGTTGAGAAGGGATGAAGGCTGCAAGTATGAATATATACCTGTGTATATAAGTATGTGTTTGTGTATGTATGTGCATGTATATGGTGATATGCATTGTATGTATATGTGCATGTATTGGTGTTTATGTTTAAATATGTGTATAAGAGAAGTTGGGCCATTTTTCGTCTGTTTCCTTGCACTACCTTGCTGAGGAGGGAAACAGCTGTTAAGTATATTAATAATATTAATAAAAATAATATTAATAATTATAATAATTTTATTATTATTATTATTTTGCTTTGTCGCTGTCTCCTGTGTTTGCGAGGTAGCGCAAGAAACAGACAAAAGAAATGGCTCAACCCACCCCATACACATGTATATACATACACGTCCACACACGCAAATATACATACCCATACATCTCAATGTACACATATATATACACACACAAACACATACATATATACACATGCACACAATTCACACTGTCTGCCTTTATTCATTCCCATTGCCACCTCGCCACACATGGAATAACATCCCCCTCCCCCTCATGTGTGCGCGGTAGCGCTAAGAACAGACAACAAAAGCCCCATTCGTTCACACTCAGTCTCTAGCTGTCATGCAATAATGCCCGAAACCATAGCTCCCTTTCCACATCCAGGCCCCACACAACTTTCCATGGTTTACCCCAGACGCTTCACATGCCCTGATTCAATCCACTGACAGCACGTCGACCCCGGTATACCACATCGATCCAATTCACTCTATTCCTTGCCCGCCTTTCACCCTCCTGAATGTTCAGGCCCCGATCACTCAAAATCTTTTTCACTCCATCTTTCCACCTCCAATTTGGTCTCCCACTTCTCCTCGTTCCCTCCACCTCCGACACATATATCCTCTTGGTCAATCTTTCCTCACTCATTCTCTCCATGTGCCCAAACCATTTCAAAACACCCTCTTCTGCTCTCTCAACCACGCTCTTTTTATTTCCACACATCTTTCTTACCCTTACATTACTTACTCGATCAAACCACCTAACACCACATATTGTCCTCAAACATCTCATTTCCAGCACATCCACCCTCCTGCGCACAACTCTATCCATAGCCTACGCCTCGCAACCATACAACATTGTTGGAACTACTATTCCTTCAAACATAGCCATTTTTGCTTTCGGAGATAATGCTCTCGACTTCCACACATTCTTCAAGCCTCCCAGGATTTTCGCCCCCTCCCCCACCCTATGATTCACTTCTGCTTCCATATTCTTTATTTCTTATTTAATTTGCTTTGTCGCTGTCTCCCGCGTTAGTGAGGTAGCGCAAGGAAACAGACGAAAGAATGGCCCAACCCACCCACATACACATGTATATACATACACGTCCACACATGCAAATATACATACCTATACATCTTAATGTATACATATATATACACACACAGACATATACATGTATACACATGTACATAATTCATACTGTCTGCCTTTATTCATTTAATAATAATAATAATAATAATAATAATGATAATAATAATAATAAGATTGAGACTGAGTGCAGAATGGAAAAAAGAGAGAGCAAATGACATATGGGGAGTGGGGGAGAAATTGGATGTATTTAGGGAAGCTTGTGGCCTGAGAAACGTGGGAGGTGGGCAGATTAGAAAGGGTAGTGAGTGGTGGGATGAAGAAGTAAGATTGTTAGTGAAAGAGAAGAGAGGCATCTGTACAATTTTTGCACGGAAGTAGTGCGAATAACTGGGAGATGTATAAAAGAAAGAGGTACGAGGTCAAGAGAAAGATGCAAGAGGTGAAAAGGAGGTCAAATGAGAGTTGGGGTGAGAGAGTATCATCAAATTATTGAGAGAATAAAAAGATGTTTTGAAAGGAGGTAAATAAAGTGCGTAAGACAAGAGAACAAATGGGAACATTGGTGAAGGGGGATAATTGGGAGGTAATAGCAGGTGGTGGTGAAGTGAGATGATGATGTGAGTCTCTTGAAGGTCTGTTGAATGTGTTTGATGATAGAATGGCAGATGTAGGGTGTTTTGGTCAAGGTGACATGTGAAGTGAGAGGGTCAGGGAGAATGGTTTGGTAAGCAGAGAAAAGGTAGTGAAAGCTTTGTGGAAGATGAAAGCCAGCAAGGCGGCGGGTTTGGATGGTATTACAGTGGAATTTATCAAAAAAGGGAGTGACTGAGTTTGGTAAAGTGTGTGAAAGAAGAAAGCTGAGAGTAAATGTGAATAACAGCAAGGTTATTATGTTCAGTAGGGTTGAGGGACAAATTAATTGGGTGGTAAGTTTGAATGGAGAAAAACTGGAGGAAGTGAAGTGTTTTAGACATCTGGCAGTGGATTTGGCAGCGGATGGGACCATGGAAGTGGAAGTGAGTCACAGGGTGTGGGAGGGGGCAAAGGTTCTGGGAGCATTGAAAACTGTGTGGAAGGCAAGAACATTATCTCGGAGAGCAAAAATGGGCATGTTTGAAGGGATAGTGGTTCCAACAATATTATATGGTTGCGAGGCATGGGCTATAGATAAGGCTGTGCGGAAGAGGGTGGATGTGTCTCCCACTTCTCTTTGTTCCTTCCACCTCTGGCACATATATCCTCTTAGTCAATCTTTCCTCATTCATTCTCTCCATGTGTCCAAACCATTTCAATACACCCTCTTCTGCACTCTCAACTACACTCTTTTTATTACCACACATCTCTCTTACCCTTTCAGTGCTTACTCGATTAAACCATCTAACTCCACATATTGTCCTCAGAAATTTAATTTCCAACACATCCACCCTCCTCCGCACAACCCTATCTATAGCCCAAGCCTCACAACCATACAACAGTGTTGGAACCACTATTCCTTCAAACATACCCATTTTTGCTCTACGAGATAACATTCTTCCACACATTCCTCAACGCTCCCAGAACCTTTCCCCTAACCTGTGACTCATTTCCACCTCCATGGATCCTTCCACCACTAAGACCACTCCCAGATATCTAAAACACTTCACTTCCTCCAGTTTTTCTCCATTCAAACTTATCTCCTAATCATCTTGCCCCTCAAACCTACTCACATTTACTCTCAACTTTCTCCTTTCACACACTTTACCAAATTCAGTTACCAGCCTCTGTAGTTCTCATCCAAATCAGCCATCAACGCCATATCATCAGAGGACAACAACTGACTCACTTCACATGCCCCCTCATACATACAGACTGCATACTTGCACATCTCATCCACAACAGACTGCATATTTGCCACACTCTCCAAAATTCTTACATTCACTTCCCTAACCACCCCATCTATGAACAAATTAAACAACCATCCAGACATCACGCACCCTTGCCACAAATCAACATTCACTGGGAACCAAGCACTTTCCTCTCTTCATACTTGTACACATGCCTTACATCCTTGATAAAAACTTTTCACTGCTTCTAGCAACTTACCTCCCACACCATATACTCTTAATACCTTCCACAAGGCATCTCTATCAACTCTATCATATGTCTTCTCAAGATCCATAAATGCTACATACAAATCCTATCAACTCTATCATATGTCTTCTCAAGATCCATAAATGCTACATACAAATCCATCTGTTTTTCTAAGTATTTCTCACATTCATTCTTCAAAGCAAACACCTGATCCACACATCTACCACTTCTGAAACCACAGTGCTCTTCCCCAGTCTGATGATCTGTACATGCCTTTACCCTTTCAATCAATACCCTCCAAAATAATTTCCCAGGGATACTCAACAAACTTATGCCTCTGTAGTTTGAACACTCACCTTCATCCCCTTTGCCTTCGTACAATGGCACTATGCATGCATTCCACTAATCCTCAGGCATCTCACCATGATCCATACATACAATGAATATCCTCACCAACCAATCAACAATACAGTCACTCCTTTTTTTAATAACTTCCACTGCAATACCATCCAAACCCGCAGTCTTTCTGGATTTCATCTTCTGCATGGCTTTCTCTATGTCTTTTCTCTTCAAGAAACCATTCTCCCTGACCCTCTCACTTCACACACCACCCCGACCAAAACACCCTATATCTGCCACTCTATCATCAACATATTCAACAAACTTTGAAAATACTCACTCCATCTTCTCACTTCATCATTACCTGTTATTACCTCTCCATTTGCCCCCTTTAATGATGTTTCCATTTGTTCTCTTGTCTTACGCACATTATTTACCTCCTTCGAAAACACATTTTTATTCTAAAATTCAATTATATTCTCTCACCCCAACTCTCATTTGCCCTATTTTTCACCTCTTGCACCTTTCTCTTGACCTCCTGCCACTTTCTTTTATTCATCTCCAGTCATTTGCACTCCTTCCCTGCATGTATCATCCAAATGCCTCTCTTTTCTCTTTCATTAACATCCTTGCTTTTTCATTCCACCACTCACTACCCTTTCTAATCTGCCCGCCTCCCACCTTTCTCATGCCACATGCACCTTTTGCGCAAGCCATCACTGCTTCCCTAAACATATCCAATTTCTCACCCACTCCCTGCATGTCACTTGCTATCACCTTTTGCCATTCTACGCTCAATCTCTCCTGGTACTTCCTCACACAAGTCTCCTTTCTAAGCTCACTTACTCTCTTCACCCCAACATTCTCTCTTCTTTTGTGGGAAACCTCTACAAGTCTTCACCTTTGCCCCCACAAGACAGTGATCAGACATCCCTCCAGCTGCCCCTCTCAGCACATTAAGATCCAAAAGTCTCTTTCACGTGCCTATCAATTAACACGTAATCCAATAACTCTCTCTGGCCATCTCTCCTACTCAAATACGTATACTTAAGTATATCTCACTTTTTAAACCAGGTATTCCCGATCACCAGTCTTTTTCAGCACACAAATCCACAAGCTCTTCACCATTTCCATTTACAACACTGAACACCCCATGTGCACCAATTATACCCTCAATTGCCACAATACTCATCTTCGCATCTAAATCACCCATCACCATAACCCAGTCTGGTGCATCAAAGCCACTAATACACTCACTCAGCTGCTCTCAAAAGACTTGCCTCTCATGATTCTTCTTATGATTAGGTGCATAGGCACCAATAATCACCCATCTCTCTCCATCCACTTTCTTTCTTACCCAAATCAATCTAAAATTCACTTTCTTATACTCTATCACATACTCCCACAACTCTCACTTCAGGAGTAGTGCTACTCCTTCCTTAGCTCTTTACCTCTCACCAACTCCTCACTACTCCCAGGACTTTCCCAAACCACCCTTCCCCTTTATCCTCGAGCTTAAATTCACTCAGAGCCAGAACTTCCAAGTTTCTTTCCTCAAACATACTACCTATCTCTTTTCTCATCTTGTTTACATCCATATACATTCAGACATCCCAATCTGAGCCTTTGGGGAGGATGAGCACTCCCCACTTGACTCCTCTTTCTGTTTCCCTTTTTAGAAATTTGAATACAAGGAGGGGGCTCAAGCCTCCGCTCCAGCCCCTTTAGTAGCCTTCTATGACTTGCGGGAATGTGTAAGAAGCATTCTTTCTCCCCTATATTCTCTGTTATTGTTCAAACCTTCATTCAAGTAAATTATGGATTTCAAATGGATGCCATTAACATCCAGTATTTGCTGCATTTACCCATGCATGTTAAAGGTCCCAACCTAAACAATAATTCATTTGCCAGTTGATTCTATCATTGCCACTTGCACAGAAATTAACACATTATAAATGTTTATATCCATTTTCCTTTTTTTTACTGTAATCTAAGTAAATCATGTAAATTATAATGTCATGGTTTGTGGTGCAGGCATGAACAAAAGATATGCAAAAATGACACACTGTGTAAACAATTTTACTTCAAGCCCAAGAGTTAAACCCAGGTTACAAAGAACAGTCAGCTGACAGCATATCGCCAGTCCAGCTATGCTCAAGAGCCTGGGTTCAACCTTTGGGTGTGTGGAGGTAAAATTTACTGATTTACATGTGAACATTACAGTTCTGATGTATGACATACAATGTGTTTGATGAGTGCTCATGAGATGGCAACATGAGGCTATTAAATCCAGTACTTTATTTTTTTGGCATCTTTACAGTTCATTCACTGCTATGAGTGAATTTCAATGCATAAATAAAGATAAACAATGATTATATACATCATCTTTGACAAGTGCTCATGAGCTGACAATATGAGGTTGCTTATTATCTCTTTTAAATCCAGCACTTCTCATTTTCTCCTATGTACTATACAACCACTCATCCTTATGTGTGTACAGAGCAAGAAATGTGTTACAGTTGAGGAAGTTTATGCTACTCACACCATAAATACTTTATCTTCATTTCTCATTATCTATTTTCCCCCCACTATCAGATACTCTTGATAAAAGAGTAGATAAGACTAATTATCACATTCATATTCTATTGGAGAATTCATAAACGTTGGGAAAGCTGTTGAAAATCAATTCTAAAGCCAAAGCATTAAAAAACCTCCTCTAGGGATGTAACTAGTTGGTCATGGTAAGCATCTGTTTGAAGGACAATTAACAATCTGTTAAGGTGGTTTGGCTTACCATTTCATGTAATGAGTGGACATAGCAGGCATGAAGGTCTTTTAGAATATAGAAAACAGTAATGACATTTTGGAAGTATCATCTCATAACAGGTGATAACAAAAGATTTCAGTTATTTACTTTTTTCTATATTGGCCAAGAATGCCATAATCAAGGCCATCTTATCGATGCTATGTATATATACATACCCTAGCCTCAGACAGGTACCTATTTCAATTACCCACCTCAAGAGGAGGATGAACAGTTGGGTTGAATGTGGCCTGACTGCCACAACCAGGATCTAAACCTACATGTTTGACCCCAGGCAACCTGTGAATGAACCAAGATCAACGACACTAACCACTACACCATGGAGGCCCATAACTTGACCTTCTCAAGTTCTTTACCTATAAAGCTAAAGAACATTTATCCTATCAATAAGACAAACCAGTGTATAAATATACAAATTCTAAAAATCATCAAATTACAAATTTTGCTTGAAAATTAGCAAAAATTCTGAAGGTGCCATCTTACCACTAACAAAACTGGGGGAAGACAACAAATTCCCTCTTTGACCTCCATAACCATATATGTCAGCCTGATACTTATTTACCAGGATTTTACAGTTTGGCTTTGTAGGACAGATATGTGCCAAAGTCTACTGAATAAACAGACTGCAAATTTACTGGAAATTGTTCTTGAGTAAAAGATAAGAAAAATCCACAAACTAGGACTCAAATCACTATGTACAAGGCTGGAACAATGAAGAGTGAGAGCTACCAGTGCATGTCATATACAATAGTACAACAGAACTTTAGTAGGATCACTTTTTTTTTCCAAACTAGTACAAAGTTTAAGGGGACACTTAAAAAGTGTTTTAAAACAAAAACAACATACATTTTGAAAACTGGGAATGAATTTCTTAAGCAAAGGCAGAGCTATATGAGCATCTGAGAGAGTTCTCACTCACAGAGTTAAATTCCTTCTAACACCCCAAAACTTGATTAAAATATCTCTATCAACCTTTACAACCACATGGGATCAACTCATTCACATGGATTTAAAGATCATTCAGTAACTACCCAGCCCCAGTAACATCACAGCCCCACTTGTGATTGAGCTTGCACAATGGCTCAGCCTTCAGTTTTCACTCATCAATGGCATCTACCTCAGGCCTATCACTACCAGAATCAAAAAAATGCAATTCTGATAGGAAGGAGGGGAAAGAAGGAAAAGGAAGCTAAAAGAAAAACCAGAAGGCTCTGCCTTTGGTACCCAAGTTGCTTTTCATTCCTCAAAACCTATGTTTCTAACCAACAGAAAGAGACCTAGGTGACCAAGGAGCATCTAACTGTGTACCCATATGAAGGAGGAGGGCTTACTGAAAAAATCTAACAACCGAAGCACATCAAAGGAGAGAGCCAATTACAACCTTTAAATTTCTAAAACACACTGATGAGATGGACGATGAACAATGCTTCAAGAGATATAAGGACAGCAACCAGAGGTATAACATGAAATGAAGCAATGTTCAAGTGATGTGGCCCCACAAGTGTAAAACTCTTTCTCTCCCAAACAGTACAAGTAGGTAATTACATAGGAAAGGCTTACCCTTAATGATGTTCTGGCTCCCAATTGAAAATACTGTCTTTTGAGGGTAAACAACTCAGCGTCACATCCAGGAAGGACAACTAAAACAGCTGAAATAATAGCTATCAAGGGATATCATGAACTGCCAAAGACCTCTCCTGTTAATCTCAACCAGTGAGCAATTCCCTGAAAAAGGACAGAGTATATGCCTCCTCTCTACAATTAAGGCTTCTTGCAGATTGTCTAGACTGAACAAAATATGCTGGTAACCTAATCCAGTTATATAATGTAAGGAACAACCCCAAGAGTTATCACAGAGACTGTCTCTGGAAAGATCCCTCTGATTTGAAACAGTATCCTCAAATGTTTCATTGTACACTAGATGAGCTTTGGGATGGGACCAATGGAAAAGGGGTTTGAGAAGTTAACCTCTCATTGGGCTGAACTAAAGGGCAGTGGGTTGAACTAAAGCCCTTTACCCATTTATGGCACTATTCCATCTCAAATGCCTCTGCATTTGTCCCCCTATCCTGCGTCCCTCTACAAAACCCTCCACTAACATAAAGATATAACACAAATGTACATAGACATTTTTTTTTTTTTTTTGCTTTGTCGCTGTCTCCCGCGTTTGCGAGGTAGCGCAGGGAAACAGACGAAAGAAATGGCCCAACCCACCCCCATACACATGTATATACATACGTCCACACACGCAAATATACATACCTACACAGCTTTCCATGGTTTACCCCAGACGCTTCACATGCCTTGATTCAATCCACTGACAGCACGTCACCCCCGGTATACCACATCGATCCAATTCACTCTATTCCTTGCCCTCCTTTCACCCTCCTGCATGTTCAGGCCCCGATCACACAAAATCTTTTTCACTCCATCTTTCCACCTCCAATTTGGTCTCCCTCTTCTCCTCGTTCCCTCCACCTCCGACACATATATCCTCTTGGTCAATCTTTCCTCACTCATTCTCTCCATGTGACCAAACCATTTCAAAACACCCTCTTCTCTCTCAACCACGCTCTTTTTATTTCCACACATCTCTCTTACCCTTACGTTACTTACTCGATCAAACCACCTCACACCACACATTGTCCTCAAACACCTCATTTCCAGCACATCCATCCTCCTGCGCACAACTCTATCCATAGTCCACGCCTCGAAACCATACAACATTGTTGGAACCACTATTCCTTCAAACATACCCATTTTTGCTTTCCAAGATAATGTTCTCGACTTCCACACATTCTTCAAGGCTCCCAGAATTTTTGCCCCCTCCCCCACCCTATGATCCACTTCTGCTTCCATGTTTCCATCCGCTGCTAGATCCACTCCCAGATATCTAAAACACTTCACTTCCTCCAGTTTTTCTCCATTCAAACTCACCTCCCAATTGACTTGACCCTCAACCCTACTGTACCTAATAACCTTGCTCTTATTCACATTTACTCTTAACTTTCTTCTTTCACACACTTTACCAAACTCAGTCACCAGCTTCTGCAGTTTCTCACATGAATCAGCCACCAGCGCTGTATCATCAGCGAACAACAACTGACTCACTTCCCAAGCTCTCTCATCCCCAACAGACTTCATACTTGCCCCTCTTTCCAAAACTCTTGCATTCACCTCCCTAACAACCCCATCCATAAACAAATTAAACAACCATGGAGACATCACACACCCCTGCCGCAAACCTACATTCACTGAGAACCAATCACTTTCCTTTCTTCCTACACGTACACATGCCTTACATCCTCGATAAAAACTTTTCACTGCTTCTAACAACTTGCCTCCCACACCATATATTCTTAATACCTTCCACAGACATAGACATAGACATATTTGATAATAAATATAATAAAACAGGAAAACGATAAGTAGAAGGGGTGTTCCTTACTTTTACTATCTCAACTTTAGTCAAGAACTTTTTTAGAAAAAAATTCATCCACAAAAGGGATTTCAAAATAAAAAATATCATTATGATATAACAAAAACCCAAACAAACATTCTTATTTGATCCAAGGATCATGAGGCAGGAAGTTTTGATTAAAAAGATATTGCAGACAGTTACTGCCTACAAATATCCTAACAACATAAAAGGTCAAGGACCCTTAACAACTCCCGCTTGAGATAAGACAGCTTAGCCATACTTTTTTTGAAGAAGAATCACAGTAGTCAACCCTATAGGATACCAAAAAAACAACAACAAAAATCACCAATAAAAGCACCTTAGATGGGTGTGCTGGTAACTAGCTCAATTCACATTATGTAGATTACAACTGGATTCAAATATAGGTAGATATGATTGCTTCTCAGAATCTTACATGACTGTCTGAAAAGACTTCTATACTGACTAGTATTGTCTTGAAAGACAGTTCAAACATTATGAAAGATTATTTGCAAAGTGTTCTCTGCAGGTTCTGGAAAGTCAAATGACAAAAATACATACAAGGAGAATCCAAGACACAAAATCTTTAAGGTGGAATTCTTTTAGAAGAGAGGAATTTTCTAAGATGATGTAATATCTTGAAAGAAAACTTGTATAGCTGCAGCAAAGTTTGTACTGGGGCTGTTCAGTCCTGAAGAGTAACCAAATTTAGAGGTAGTTGAGAGTCACCTTCTCTAGATAATTGTTGGAGAAGAGAAAACTAAGACAAGACAATGCTAAGGTGATAACACTGATCCCTACTGCTACTATTGAAAAAAGGTTTACCTGAGGGACTACTGTAAAGCTGTTCCTTTTGAAAATTGCTGCTCCAACTTTAATCTTGTATGAAACAGACCCCGAACTTAACAGGACATCTGTCCAACCAAGATGACTCCTACAGGAGAGAGCTAGAAAAGTGTTACAAAGCATATGTGAACTACATCTGGCATCCTATCACCAAAACACATTTAACAATCCCATGAAGTATTCACTCCACCTCTCCTTCATCTCATCATTGCCTATTATCACTTTCCCACTTGCTCACTTCAACAATGTTACCATTTGTTCTCTTGTTTTTTTCATGCTATTAATCTTGCAAAACTTCTTATTCTCCCTGATTATCTGATGCTCACTCACACCAGCACTCATCTGCTCTCTTTTTCAGCCAATGCACCTTTCTCTTGACTTCCTGCCACTTTCTCTTGTACATCTAATCACACACTCAAACCTTGTAAGTACTGCCCATACATCTCTCTTATCTCTTCCATTAGAAACTTTACTTCATCATCTCACCAAATAAATGATCTACTGAATGGCAACAAATGGTGGGTGGCAGTGGGCAACACTACCTACAAAGCCTCTTCTATCCAAACTTATTCTATACACACCACATCCACAGAACTTATTAGGAGAATAATTAATGCCATCTGAATAGGTATGATTCCCTAAAATATCGAAAGTACTGAAAAGCAACTTGACACGGACTGACAGAAAACCCAAATATCCTTTTCCATCAGACCTATATAAATAGGTAAACTAGAAAACCTTCATGCCTGATTTTAAAGTTAGCCAAAATTTACGCAAAAGTATTCAATGGGTGCTAAAGTTTTTACTTCAGTTACCTTAAAAGTGGTCAAAAGATAAATCTGTCTGAGAACTAGAGATAATAAAAGGCAGTTGCAATTTTACATTCAATCTCCTTGTAAGAAGTAGAAAACTCTTCCCCCTCAAAAAGAATTAGTCTAAAAGTAAGAAGTAGAAAACTTTTCCCCCTCAAAGTGCATTAGTCTCAAGAATAGGTAAACCAAGATGGAATAATATCTACTCAAACATAATTCTAAATGCAGAGTTACCAATCTTGTCAAATAAAAAAAGGAACACATGACAAAAATAAGGAATTTTGTGTATAAAGAAAAAGGACTTTTGCAAAACAAAACTTACAACCACACGCAGTACAGGCTGCACTTTCAATACATGAAACTGTGACGTCCAGTGCTCAAGCTGTTATCTCCATTCATTTATCTACATGTAGATAGTCCATAACTGTTCATTTTAAAACCAACAAAGTATCTTGTCAAAAGCGTTTCATTTTCGGTCCTCAAACTAAGTAAACAGAGGTTCAAATGTTTACTTGTCCACACATTCAATTTTGGCTAGAGAGCTTTTTGTTATAAGCAGTGGTTGCCTGTTTGCACTTTTCAACAAGCCTTTCACTGAACGTCACTTGATGACAACTGTTTTTTTTAGCACAGCTATACATTTTCTTTATAAGGAAATCTAATAAGGTTTGTGTGCCAAGACTTGGGCAAAATTCAGTGGATTTCTTCCTTACCAGACTGAAAATTTTCTCATCTTCAGCATTGCTGTGAGCAACTGACAGAATAGCAAACATGGTTCTTGAAAGATGTACATACTTTTCCTTATACAAGGACTCGTCTCTTAGTTGTGAAATGGCCACCCACAACTCATCAGCTCTTTGATCGAGATATACACCTTCAAGCTGATCTACCTGGTAGTGAGCAAATTCAAGTTCAAGCTCATTCATCTGCTCTTCCATGAAGTGGAATTTCTTCACAAAGTAGAGCAGTGATGCAAACTTTGCATCCATTCTCTTCCTTGGGTCAGCAACACTTGCATTCTGAATCAGTTCATTCTTCATCGGGAACTTCTTGATGTGAAGAATTCTTCCTTATGTTTTGATGAGAATGCTTTTGTTGTGAGAAAGTTTGTAACATCATTCCTAAGATGAGATCCTGAGCTGGTTGTTGATTTCACTTTATAACTGCACCGTTCAGGTGATGGAAAACTTGCAATCACAGAGGGCTTCACAAAGTGGAGCACTATCTCTTTTAATAAATCAAATTTTACTACTCTGAAAAAACAGTAATAGATGGAAATGAAATAGCAATTTCTTATCCACTTCTATACATGATAATTTTGTGCAACTTTTTGAAGCTGGCCTAGGAGTAGGACTAACCTGGTAACACAAGCTAAAGATATGATCTGACAGTAAGACCGACCGTGCAACAATTTGTGCAGTCATTTCTGCAAAATGGTCAGAAATTGACTTATGTCTGACTGTTATTTTGCACATTGCATTAGTACTTACGTGAGCAATAAGAATGTACACAATATATTGAACAGTGCACCCCTGTGAACTTCCCATACATTACATACACAATATATGTACAATACACGAACATACAAACAGAATTTCAAAAAATGTATTTTACTAAGAAAAATTGTACTGCTCCATCTATCTCAAAAAAACGTAATAAATACAGCAAAAACGTAATGGTTGGCAGCTCTGTAAATGGTCACTACTCATTGTGACACAGGAACCATGTACCAATCTCCAACAGAAAAAGAAAAGTAGACTCAGCAGTCCTTCAATCAGAAATAGCTCAAAATACATGAGCAGCTAAACTGAAAGATTAGCTTTGGAATCTTCTAAGAAATTAAAATGGACAGACTAAAGTAATTCCCAAACAGAAAGTTTCATGGTCCATTTTTTGAAATCTGAAGAGCCGTACTGCTGTAAAAATCATTTTTCAGCATTCACTACACATCCATGAAAATTCTTCAAAATTCACAGGAATGAGCCTTAATTTTATGCTAGACTGAAAAGGACATATTCATATCCTTTGAGAAACAACAACCTGGGAGCTAACCAACCTGTGTAAAAACAGGAAAGTCCAACAAACCAAATCTGAGGCAGTAGGTGAGCCTAATTTCAAATACATAAAACAATCACCTCCATGTGGTAACAGATGATGCAGGTAAAGCCTGTACCCTAAAACTCCTAAAATTGGACAAACTATTTACTACTAGTCACTTGGAACCACAAAAATATAGGGATCTTCATTTGGCATTGTGATAAACAGGAATTCACGCTGGGATAACCAGCAAACAGACTGCCTTATAAGCATGAGAAAGACCAAACACTGAGACAGTGTGTTGACCCTATCATCAGCTGGACTGTAACATCTCATGATTTGGGCAGTCACTGAATGGTTGTTAAATTCCAGTGAATGTTCAGGAAACTGACCCCATACACTTTATGAACGCTTATGAGGGGAATTCTCATGAATTACCCCAGTTTTGTTGGTTGTTTTAGAGAGACTTTAATACTTTGTGAACAAGAATTCTCCCTCATGCTCAGATGGCTTTATCTGTAGGTAAGAAAAAAAGTGTTTACAAAACACTTGTGCCCTCTCCATGAAGCTTTGCATTCTTCTAAAATGTCATCTTGTGTACTAGATCCTTGACCCAACCTCAAAAACTTAAAAGATGTTGAGCTCTGTACTATATAGACTATCTATGGTGTAAGCTTGGTCCATATCCAATCACCCAGTCATAAGATATCATGTACATGAGATCATAATGCCCTTCTGCTTTACAGCAAGGAGCATAAAATGCCAGAATGAAAACAATAAATTTGTGGGATTAGACCACTAGTACCTAAAGGTAAAAGTGCTACAAGCTTGCTGCAAGAAAGTATAGTGTCAACTGCAAATGGCAGATGAAATGTGCAAGACCCATGAGGAAACTGACACACACATGCTTTTTAAACTAGCTATGGTGCGTCAAATGGGCAGGAATGCTCTGTGCAGGTCACCTGATACAGACGTTGCCGTGCAGGCAAGTGCCTTCAGTCACCAAAGAAAGGCCAGAATAGTCTTCAGAACAGGTTCCAAGCAGGGGCAGTAGTTCACTGACATCACAGCAGCTGTAAAACAATGATGATAAAGTATGCAAGTACTACCTAGAATGCATGTTTCCACTGGATGAGATAGTACTTATGCATTTGTTGTCAACGGCAAAAAGCAGGCACACATTCAACTTGTCTCTGACCCAGATATGTACATGGCCAAGAAAATACTTGGTATCTCCTTTGATGACAGATGATAAGCTGGATGGTTCTGCACAATATGTGTTAACTCTATGGACACAGGCATATGATGTCCTGAGAATTGAATACAAACTCATCTATAGCAAAAGCATTTGAACCTGCAATCTACCACCAACAACAAATTCTTAGAAGTATCAAGTTAAAAGAGCCAATAATCTGGGTCTGTGTTTGGCAGGCACTTCATTATCAAGCTTTGCTGATCATAGGAGGGATGACAGAACCGGCCATCTTATTGAACAGAGGAACAGCCTGTTTTAGAAGCTCATTTACATCCACTTGGCTGTGAACATAGAAAAGAGATATCTGTGAATGTTAGACATTAATACCAAGAGAGTACAACAGCTATTCACTCACATTTGTGGGTTTAAGGAATACAGCAAAACATAGCATAAGGAAAATGTTAATGATTCTAACAAGAAAAAGGACTAGCTGTATGATGAAAAAAAATGAAATCTTATCTAATATGAATGCAAATCATAGATTGATGATTATATTACACGCCTATCTTGAGCTTCTTAACACCATAAGCTAAACAAAATCACTGCAGTTCGATGGGAAATGTTAAAAATCAATGACATCCAATATCGTTTCTACAAAAGATGTTAAATTCTTTAAGATATTCAATACTACCTTTTTTAGATGATTAAAAGTTAAACACACAAAATACTTGAGATTATATTTGTTTTGTGCATCAACATATTACAAGTGATGATCATGTGCAGATAAAACACTGCTACAACAATACTGAGCTCTTTTCAGGTGACAGGGTGACATTAATCAAAACATCTAAACTTCAATTATAGGCCTCCACAACCTGAAACAGAAACCCAGGAACAACAGGTAAATGTCAAATCACGTCAAAAAACAGAGTTACTTCACACTTAATAATTATAATAACATGTTTATGCTTATATCACTGAAAAGTTGACGATTCTTTTGTCCAAAGCATCATATAAAGTGGCAAATTTCCATGCTATTATCAATATACAACACCAGGACCCATTTTATGGGGATCCTGTAGTTTTAAAACTGTATTCCATACATAAGTAAGGAAATGATACTCTTGCTTGGAGGAGAAAGTTTTTGCAAGCCTGTAGTCCTTTCTATATACTGTACACATATATCTAAATCTATTAGCAACTCTGACTCTACCTTGAATAATATTCCTTCACCTTCTGATGATCCTCTTATAAGTCCTATGCCCCTTCCCATAATCTCTCTTTGAATTGTCCAAAAAGCACTTCTACCTCTGGACACATGCAAGGCTTATGGTCCTAATGACATCCATTCCTGTGTACTAAAATAAAGTGCCTCTGATACATACCTTGTATCACTGTAACATTTACACTATCTAGGAAACCCAACATTACAGAAACAGATAAGTCTGTCTTTAAGAAACTGCTCTAAGAGTCCCTTTTTACTTTGAGGCTCCAGCAATGCTCATGAAGGTAGCATTGTATAAGTTATACCAGTGAAAACCTGCAGTATATCAAATACTGTATCATATATATTGTACAATGAATTCTATCAATAGAAACCGAAAAAACAAACTTTGAATTCTAGTACAGTCTCCTCTTCATGCCTCCCTCAATAGTGGTCTTGAGGGTTCCCAAGAAGGTTTCAGCAGCAACAACATCAGCAGAAGCAGCCTCACCAGTCATCTTAACATTGTGGCAATGGTAGCATTTCTTAAAATTCACATAACAACCAGAACTTGCTTGAAATGTCCTTACTGCTCCTTCTTTCACTGCCAGGTCATCATATTTTCTTTAGGACTCTGCTTGTATCACAAGTATGCTGATGGGAACATTTGCATGAGATTGGTGTTCGATCCATGTGCTCAAAATCTGCTTCACTCTCTCCATAATCAAACTTTGGGGACACATTTTCTTAGTTGCACTGATCATGGGCAGCAACAGACCCCTTGTAAATCCATAAGAACAAAAAAAAATCTTTGTAAATCCGCAGAATAAAAGCATGATGAATCAGGGTGAAATCCCTTGATAAATCTGCCAGGTCAACCCACTTGGTGCGTCGTGCTGGTCAACCCATCTGGCGCGTCGTGCTGGTCAACCCAAGAGTGCCAAGAGTGGAACACTTTCCACTCTTGGCACTCCCCTAGATCATCTTTGCACTATCATGAACATCCCATAAAGTAGATTCATTTGTTCTAAGGGCAAGCTTAACCTTAGCTGTACATTCACTTCTCTCTTGACACTTTGAGCAAATCCAACTTAGACTCAGTGGTGATGGCCTCGTGCTTTAGCACCAGTGGTACCAGAACTTACAAGACGCTTCAGTGGCATGATGCACTTGGCAAAACACATAGTGCAGTATACTGCAGAACAAAATACTGTAGCAAACTGCCAGCCCATTGATGACAGCATCATTCCAAACTTAAGCCAGTGTAAATAAAAAAAAAAGGTGCAAATGGGTCATACATTTTATTTTGAAAATAGCGTAAATCAAAGAGGCAGCTGTATAGAATTTCATAAAACTACCATCTGTACCAATCACATGCTGTGTTGCCATGGCCAGGCAGGCATTAGCAATTCTGCCACTATTGCTGGATATCTTTTCCTGCCTCATCTTGGTAAAATGTTGATGCCCATAAAATCACTCTGTATATGATCCAAAGACAGATCATCATCATCAAATCACTGAATTGCATCTTCTGCCTGGTCCCCTAAATCTAGCTAAGAGCTGGTCAATTTCCTTCCTAGAAAAACTCATACAAATGTGCTCTCACTGGAAATGATGGAGCATGACTGAATGAGGGGAGAAACTATTGCACACTACCACCTCAGCCAACACCCAGGCTTGATGCATGGTCTCAAAACTGATGTCTTAAACTAAATGCATAAACATCCAACAAAAGGCATTGTACACCTCAGACAAATATCCATCTGGAGGAATTATGGGAATAAGATTGTACCTCAAACTAAAAGAGCCATGCAAGAGATGGAACAGGAGGAACTCCTTATCCTACATCAGCAGGAGTTGAGTGTGGATGATCTTGCTAAGCTCACATATACCAATGAGGGAGGCAAAGATGAAATGATACAATGGACTAAGTAAAACCTCAGATAATAAAGTAAATCAGATGGCAGAGGTCCTTGATAACAGCATTTGAGTGGGAGTGGAGTACCAAGTTTAAAAGAGGGACAGAAGAGCTTGTGCTTCCTTACAAGGAACTGCTCAAACACATACAGAGGAAGATGAATCAAGGAAAAACAAAAGGATTCTCTAAGAAAACTGTCAACTCCATCTCACCTTTCACCACACAGAAAGTCAGCAGTCAACTTTTCACTATCAGCTGATATGGATGATCCATTTCCCATTACAAGCTATTCATCTTCTGCAACACATGTGAGGTCCCCATCCTCATTCCAGCATGATGAAGGTTAGGGTTTTGAAGCTCTGTAACCCTCCTTTACCTTCCTGCACCAGGAGTCCAATCTTACTTCTATGGAACTCCTGTAGAACTGAATAAGCCAGCCACATCTACCAGATGGGAACACAGGCCATATACTTTAATAATGCATGTCTGTGGGGAAAGAGCAGGGCAACTGAGCAGCGAGTGTTCAATGCCTTCATCGTGGTAATTGCATTAAGGGCAAGAACAGTCTTGAAATATGGTGAATTGATATTTGTAAAGCTTTAGGAATGGGCAGAGTCCATAGCGTAGATAAGGAATCGTAACATGTCTGGGGAGTGTGGTGACTGATGGGTGTACATATGTCTGGTGGGGTTAGTTTTTAAGAGTGAGGTGGGAAAGACCCTTCTCCAAATGCTCCTTCACCTTCAAAACTGTACTAAAATCAGTAGTCGGGAAAAGATGGATTCCTTCAAAATATGTATTTCATCTTCTAACTTCACTACCTGTTATCACTTCCCCTTTTGACCCTTCACTGATGTTCCCATTTGTTCTCTCGTCTTTCACACATTATCTACCTCCTTCCAAAAGACCTTCATATTCTCCCTAAAGTTTACTGATACTTACCCATCCTAACCCTCATTTGCCCTCTTTTTCAATCCCTGCACCTTTCTCTTGACCTCCTGCCACTTTCTCTTATACATCCCCTAATCATATTCACTCTTTCCCTGGAATCACTCTTCTCTTTCACCAGGAACATTAGTTCTTCATCCCACCACTCACTACCTTTTCTAATCTGCCACATGCATCTCTTACACATGCCATCACTATTTCCCAAAATATCTCCCATTCCTCACCCACTCCCCTCACTTCATTTTTCTCACCTTCTGCCATTCTACATAGTATCTCCTAGTATTTCTTTACACAAGCCTCTTTTCCAAGCTCAATTATTCTCACTACTCTCTTCTTCACAATGCTGTTTCCACTTTTTTCGAAAACCTCTACAAATCTTCACCTCTGCCTCCATAAGACAGTGATCAGACATCCCACCAGCTGACCCTCTCAGCACATTTACATCCTTTTGACCATCTCTCTTACACTCATACACTTATACATATACTTTTTAAACCAGGTATTCTCAATCAACAGTCCTTTTTCAGCAAATAACTCCACAAGCTCTTAACTATTTCCATTCATAACACTAAATACCCCATGTGGACCATTATACTCTCAACTGCTGTGTTACCTTCACATCTAAATCACCCATCACTAATACCCACTCTCTTACATCAAAAGTGCTCAAACATTCATTCAGCTGCTCCCAAAACACTTGCCTCTAATGATCTTTCTTCTCACTGCCAGGTGCATATCCATTAATAATGACCTGTCTCTCGCCATCCACTCTCATTTTCACCCACATCAATACAGCATTTACTTCCTTACACTCTATCAAACATTTTTACAACTTCTGTTTCAAGAGGAGTGCCACCTCTCCCTTAGCTCTGGTCCTCTCAACAACCCAACTATACTCCTGAGACATTTCCAAACCATTCTTCTTGTTTGTCCTTGAGCTTTGTTTCACTCAGAGCCAGAACATCCAGGTTGCTTTCCTTGAACATACTACCTATAACTCCTGTCTTCTCATCTTGGTTATATCCACACATGTTTAGTCATCCCAGCCTGAGCCTTCAAGGAGGATGTGCACTCTCTGCCTGGCTCCTTCTGTTCCCTCTTTTAAAAACTGAAATACAATATACCTTGTGGAAAGTTTTTGTCCAGGGTGTAAGGCATATCTATTACATATATAGACTATTCTAGTCCATTACTCTGTATATTCCCCCTTGAAGGTGCCCATACACTGAAAGCCTCCATGAGAAAGAAAAAAAAGGAAAGCAAGAAATGTATGCATTTGCATGTGTTTGTGTGGAAAAGAGGGAGGAGAGGAGGGTAAATACAAGACTTTCTGCAAACATTGGAGAGAAAGACAAGTGATGGTTACAGGATGGAAAATTATATGTAATGACTAATCACTCGGTAACCTTTGTATACACATCTCACGTAAGGAAAACACATGTGCAAATGTTCTCCACAGTTTTCATGAAAACTACCAAACTTCTGTATTTGAATAAAAGTCTGTTACACACTACATAAAGTCCAAGATAATTCAGACAAGGATACTTATCATTGTTAGGATGGATGATGCCATCGTGGAAGAAGCCAGAAGCCATAACTAGTATGATGTCCCTTTACTGTAACTAAGAAATAATTTGCTGCATCTCATCTAACAACTGGGTGACAACAACATCATCACTGGGTGATGGTTGTTGATTGGCCAGAGGGTGGATCTGGGGCAAGCCATGCCCTCATCTACCTAGTAGATGATTAATGAGGGATGAGAGACATATATTCTACTAATAAATAAGAGGGATTAAGAGGTCTCTAACCCCTGGAAGTCCAAGGTATATCTTTCATGGCTCGCTGTGCAAACTGACATTTAAGAAAAAATGTAAAACCCAGGTTACTAGACTGCTATTCCCCCCAGAAATATGAATATGTTTGCTATTCTATCATGTAGTTTATATGTTTAAAGTGAAGGTGCAGCAAACAAAAAGGACAACAATGCCTCTCATTTGGATAGAAAGCAAAAGCAGAGTAAAACAGCTTTGTGTTATGTGGGAGGGGAGCTACATACATAGTTACTTTCATAATAAATACAAGTCACTACACAAAAAAATTTCTGTAACAATAGTATGTTATGGTGACTTAAATTCAGTAACTTTCATACAAAATACAAACCATATATAAACCTAAAACCATACAATATTGCACTTGCACTTTTACATTTACTGAAACAGTTTTATAAACTCTTCACATGCATATCACTTTACAATTTCTTCACAAAGTGAGAAACTGTTCCAGACATTTTGCAGGAAATTAGGAGGCAGCATCAGAGTCTGAAGACAGGAGATTTTATTCAGAAGCCACAAAAGAAATGGCCAAGATGGATGTGTCCATGAGCTGGGAGGAGATGCTTGGAACTAAGGTGACCCGACTGGACTGCAGAAGAAGGAATCCTCAGGTAAGCACTTTACAAGACATTGTACAGTGAAATACACCGACCTCTGATGTTGACATTGTATGGTGAAATGCATTGAACTCTGATGTTGAAAAGTACCATAAGTGCATGAAGCCAAAATATCTAATGACAGGTACAAAACTGTGATAATTCTTTATCTCCATCAAATCCTGTGCAGTGCATCTATAACTCCTGCCTTGCTGAGCATATTTGCAATGAAAGGTTCTTTCACACACTCGTTTTCCTTGAGGCCCTCTGATGTTCCAGACACATCAGCTGTGATACCCTCCTTACTATAGTGGTAGAAGCAAAGTTTATCATTTCAAAAAAGTTCATCACCCTAAGCCACCTTTTCTCTCTGCTTCTCCAAAGCATGTTTCAGAAGAATGCTGGATTGCTTCAAAATCTATCTTAAGTTTCTCTTTATCAAGAGTATCCATTATGCAGCTTCACTTGCTGCAATCTGTCAGCCCACTTGTAATCCCAAGCTTGAGGTCATAGTTCTTTTTCCTCTTCTTGGTCTCCAGGTTGTTCATGCAATTCTCTTCAATCTTCCAACAGATACCACCTGCAAAGCCACTTGCAGCCATGGATCACTCCTCAAACTATCAAGTGGATGTGGGATGTGGTTCTGCAAGGCAAGAAATGGCACATCCTCTATTACATCTTTAAGGTTATTCAATGGAATACTTTGCAGGGGCACTGTTAAGAAGCAATGCATTTTGACATCCTTTAAAGGAAGCATTCACTCCCAGAATTTCTTTATCATGGGGATGAACTGCTTATAAGACCAACTGACTAATTTCCAAAGTGATCCATGCTCTTATTGTGCCAGTGATAAATGGGTAAACATTTCATGATGTTTTAGCTACTGAGGACATCTCATCTTCTCCAATATGACTGGTCTGAGGTATCATGTGCCAGTGAAGTTGGTAGAGAAGAGAGCTGAGAGCCATTCCTTGCTCCTCTTCATGACAAGGTCATAGGCATCAGACTTTCTAGCCTGTGTTGCTGATTAAAATCTTCCAAAACAAGCTTGTCTTATCCAGCTCTAATATCATTCTGCAACAACAGGTCCCTGAGCTTCCAACACAATAGTAGCACAGCAGTGTTATCAAAACTCAAAGCTTCCCCAGACATTCCTGTTCATGATGCAATGTCGGTCATCGAAGTTGCACAGTCATCCATTACTCACCTTGAACTATCTGATGCCTAAGTGTACAGCAAACTGCTTGAGAGCACTTTGGAACTCAATGCTGCTCACTGGTACATCTTTGGCCATTCTTAGCTGTGCCACTGTGCACTGCATGCTTTATGCCTGGCCAGGGATGTCCTCTTCCTCCTAGAGACATAAGGGATCCTCCTGCTTCAGGGCACTTGCCCATATCTTGCCCTTGTCTGCATTAGGGCTGGGACGACAGAGGTAGCTTGCGTTATGATACACATTATGCAAGGAGCACAGTACAACAGGTAACAAGATACATTCACATACTGATATTCAGAGAGACCTGAATCTCCATCTGTGAAACATATACCAGACTTAGAACTAACATAACTAACAAACTTCAATCTTATGGTTGTAACTGTGAAATACAATGAATGAAAGCAAACATTGCAAAATATACTGTACCATACCTGGATATGAATTAACTTTCTTTCTAATAGAATTAGGCTACTGACTTCAACCAAGGGCATAATCATGAAGTTTCTTTGCAACAGTACAATCATGGAGATTCTTTGAGCTGTTCATATCTCATATGAGTCTATAGTATTCAATAATCCATCAAGACTGGAAACTGAATATGAGTGCAACATGTGGAAAATCAGACCTTCCATGAATTACCCTACTAGGGTGAAAATATACCAGCACAATGCTGACTATATTGTACATATAAATTTTCACTGTGAATTTCCTTATGCTGTTAGTTTGACTGGTACAAGGTCCGAGGAAAAGATAAACTTTATCACTCCATACTAATGACATATTTTTCAAGAGCCATGGCACTAACTAACCACATTATCACAATGAATATGAACGAATATATTACTAACATCTGAACTGACAATAATTTTGTAGGAAAGATTCAAACATGTTTTCTTGTTATCACACTGCTGGGAGTCTTTAGATTTTTCATGTTTGACTGTCATGCAGATTTCTGGATTCCCAACCTAAATGATTTGTTGACTACACTATCAGCAATTCAGAAACAGCCTAAGCTGAAATTACCACAAATTGTCTATAAGTTATAACTAGAGAAATGTTGATTAAATAAACCACTACAGTAGAACATAAATTTGAAAAATCTATGAAGTTGTAATGATAATTATCTATGATTTGTGTTCACTTTAGTATAGGTTGAACAGATATCCACATGTGCAATCACTAGATTCCTTAAATATTTACTTCAAGATTTAAAATGAGACTATCATTCTATCTGTCTATCATCATTCCATTCCCAATATAGAAGGATGGATCAAGTACATGGAACTTCCACACCATCATCACCCAAACACATCCAGAACATAGAGTTCTACAGATAAAAGTGCTACTGACTTCTTCACTTTACATGCTAAGTTGATTTGTCAAGTAGAACCAGTGGCTCCAATCAAACCACTTCCATAGACAAAATGTCTCCACTGCTTACAATCCCCAGACATTTCTCTGATATTTTCACATGAAATACCCTTATCCCTAACTTATCTTTGTACGTATCTCTCTTTTGCAGTTTATTTTCCATCATTGTCCTTTTTAACTCCAACTATACTATGCACATTATCCATCACTATTGCTATCATTTTGTGCCCTAGCATGCATCAGCATTGGGTCTTGTACTTTCAAGCAAGCTTCTTGTACACTCTGCACTCAGAATGTTTTCCATTCACCAAAGCTTTCAGTGCACCCTTGCATGAATCTACATTCAACCTTGACTTTTCCAATATCATCATTACCAAACTCTACTCCCAAATTCTTGAACAAATCCCCAACTTCCACTTCTCCATCATGCAAATTGATCTTACAATCTGATCTCCCTTTCCTCTCAAACATCAGCAACTCAATTACAGTTGCACTTGCTTACAGCATTCTTCTCCTACACATATCATCAAATCAGCCTATCAGTCTATCCAACTCTTCCACTGATTTAGATAGCAATGCTGCAGCATCTGATCACTGCAACTGCAACAACTTCCATTCTGCTTCTCACGTAAGTACCACTCCTAAATGCACCATCCAGTGAAATATTATGATAAATAACTATGGTGACATCATACGACATGAAGCACTCTCACATTTATATCAGACCACTCACTCACACCATCACTTACAAACATGCTTTACTAATGGGTACACCTAGAAATCTACAAAGGGGTGGGGGACGGATTATGGATAACAGGAGTTGAAGTCTACTGGCATGAAAGAGCAAAAGACATATCACAAAGTATCATTTTATTAAAGAAATATTAACATCACTAATGTAGACATTCAACATATATTAAAGTGACCATAAATTCATAGATAGCACAGCTGTGCTCCATATCCAAAACAATAAAAGTACAGTAATGATTCCTACGGTCAAAATCATTCTCAGAGCACTTAAAGCAAAAGTAAAGAGAAAAAGTAATAAATTCATAAGAAGTGTTTAAACATCATTCTGTTCAAAACAGGCTTAAACACATGTATTTCTGTTGAAGGACAGCTTGAAATAAATCTTAAACTCACAGTGAAGCAACTCAAGCTTCTGATGTTTTAATCATCCAGAATCACCAATGATGCACTTGAGGTCAAGAAAAATTCATTGTGTATGTTTATAACAGCCATACCTACTGATTTTCTTGTTATTGTTGATCTAAGGTATGACTTTATTCTTTGAAAAAAATCTTTTAACAAAAAAGCCGGTTACAGATATTGTAACTAAAAGTTGAAGTGGCTTTACATTTGGTAAATGAAAGAAATCTTCAAATAAAGAAATGGAAGTTTTGGGTAATTTGCACACAGTATATTTCCACGGAGAAGATATTAGCTCACTTCACTGAAAAGATAATGATGGTAATTCTGTCATAAATACTGTCTGTAGATACAACCTCTTCTATGTCCATGTCCTCTGTTGATGAAGGGATAGTTTGATGAAATTTAGGAACCAATTAGTTTCAAAGAAACTTTACTCTCATTTCAAACTACAGTTATTCAATGAATGAGAAAAGAAAATGATTTTGTAGCATTCTATAGATGCAGAAAAGCTGAAATTCATTCAATGCTTTTGTCTTCCTAAAAACATGGTACCTCAATCTTTATTTCAAGTGATGGTGTTATCTCTACTGCTAATGCATAAACTGAAGGATGGTAAGACTCCCTGCAGTTTTCCAGAGCTTCTATGGGATCAATGATGAGCCTAATGGCTTCAGTAATATTCATGGATGGAATCTGCAATTTGACTGACAGAGGATAAGTTATGCCAAAATCAATCATGTAAACAGAAAGTGTGACAATGAATTCAGACTTGTAATTTGCATTTTGGTAGCAAAACACATTTGATGCTAATTTTGGAATGGATGTTGTGCACTCAATGTCAGCAAGGCATGTACTGTGGCTTGTAGCAAGTCATGAAACCCAAGGGCTGAATCATGTCGCTCAATCAATTGAGTATGACACAATGGTCTCTGCTGTCTCTTCTTAATATCCTCATCCAGAGTTGGCCATGTTTTTCCGGTGTCACATAACAGCTTTTATACCTAATGACATATTTGAATAATTTTTTGCGCCAGAAGAAAGAGCTAATTTTTCTTCCCTCTCAAATTTTGATTTACTTGTATGATAGCCATCTAGTTCTTGTATAAACTTTGTGACATGACATTAATTTGAGGCCTGAGCCTGCTGGACTCCAACATGCTCTATAAGTATTCATCTTGGACCTAACTGCCCTAAAGGGGAAGGAATTAAATGTCTTTTGTGGCTCCCCATGTGCCACTTGCTCTTGACACCATTAAAATGCCTTCCAAGCATACCATATACATAGAGTCAAAACTTCCCAAAGTACTTTCCTTTTCAAAATCCATATATGATGCATGCACCATCTCCTTTTTCTCCCCAAATTTCTCCAACTTCTTTTTCTCTTAAACTTTCCCCAATACTTGTCTGAGTAACAAAATCTGAACTATGCCTCTCTTTCCTTCTCAAACCCAACTTGTTCTTTACCAGCAAGGGGTTCACAAATCCTTATAACATCATCCTATCATACCCTTTGACAAACCACTTTTACTTCTCTTCCCTTTACACAGAGGAACAATTACTGCCTTTATCCAATCATCAGGCATATTTTTTTCTTTTTTCATGTTGAAGGCTCCAGTCACAGACAAAAGTCCACATCAAGGCCAGGCCTTAATTGAAATATAAGAGAAAATTATGAAATGAAAAAAAAGAAAAGACAAAGGATAGTATTCATAAATTTTGGAGGTAGTGAAAGACCTGTCTTTTGAGATGTGCCAGGTCATAATTATTGGGAGACATGAGAAGGCAGAGAGTTCAAAAGTTTCAATGTGTAAGGAAAGAAGCAGGTATCAAAACAGCCCATCCTTGAGTTACCAATAGCCACACAATAATCATGTGATGCAGCAGCTTGCCAAGTATTGTGTAGTCTAGCTAGTGGAGTGGGCACATAAGTAGCTAGTTCTCAGCAACAAAAAACAATGTAATGCCTACAGAAGAGGGAAAGTGAACCAACCTTGCTGCATAGGGCAAGACGGTCAAGTTTGGAAGTTAGCCTGGGACAGTTTATACGTCAGACTTCATACAAGGATGGACAATCCCTTGTACAAATGGAGCAAGTGTTCTGAAGAGAAGTTTTGACATCTAAACAGGACACTCATTTTCTTAGAGGTAGACTTAGCTAGTCCCATAATATGGGGGTTTCCATTAAAGAGTGGATGTTACAGTAATACCAAGTATGTTCATTAAGTAAAGAGGTGGAATTACAGAACAATCAAAGGAAAGACTTATGTTCATTAAGTAAAGAGGTGGAATTACAGAACAACCAAAGGAAAAACAAGAGTTGTGAGGAGTTTTCGATAGAGAGATGGGTAGAAAATGGATCTTGGAGGCATTAAAATAAACAAGATTTTGTGCACCCCACTTAGATATCCTATCCAAGTCCGAGTTTATTAAGGAAGCTGTGTCAAGACAAGATACAGATCGAGGTAGAGATGAGGGAGAAGAATTGAAAGATAAGGATGAATGCAGTGTTGAGTCATCAGCATATGAATACATTGGATTATATGTGGAGGAGAGGAAATCATTGAAAAAAAAAGGCAAAAAAGTGCAGGGGAAAAGACAGAACCCTGAGGGACACTGCTGTTGATGGAGAAAAGGAGGAAGGCTGACCCATCAACAACCACAGAGATAGATTGGCCAGAGAGGAATTCAGATATGAAGGAGCTAAGTGAGGGAGGGATGCTACACCCTGTCAAAAGCCTTCGATATGTCAAGGGCTACCACAAATGACTCCCCAAAATCTTTCAGGGATGATGACTAGACAGATCAGAGAGATGATTTTCAAGGTGTCTAGGGATATGGGAGTTGAGGAGAAATTGAGACTGGAAATGGTAGATGTCAAAGCAATAAACCAATAGTTAGAGGGGTCGGAATGGTCACACTTCTTAGGGATGGCATGTATCAATGCATGCTTCCAAGGAAAAGGAAAAGTTTTGCTTTTTAAACAGAAACGGATCAGACGAGCAAGCATAGGTGCAAGTCCAAAGGCAGGACCATAGGTCTGGCTTGTGTCCAATGAAAGAAGTGCTTTTTGGACAGTCCAAAAAACGATTACAGGAAGATGTATAGCAGTAGTAAGAAGAGCATCAGGGGGTGAAGGAACGTTAGAGTCATCCAAGGTGGAGCTACAGGAGAAATGGGAACCAATGAGGGTTGCTTTGTTTATGGGAGACAGCTATAGTACTGTCAGAACGGAAAAGTGAAGGAAAGGTAAAGCAACATTAGCTGTTAAAGATGCCCTTAGCTAAAAACCAGAAAAACCCATCAGTGAGTGATGAAGAGAGTTTATCGCACTTCCTGTGAATAAAGGAACACTTTGTCTCATGAATAATGAGCTTGCAGCGATTACAGGCAATGACAAAAGCTGAATGGGAGTCAGAGGAAGGAGAGTTTTTCCAAGCCCAACATGACTGATCCCTTGCTTGAATGGCCTTAGAACAGGAACAGATGAACCATGGATTGGATGAAAAGATTGTCTTGGAGGAGAAGGGGACAAATGCCTCCATTCCCGCAAGAACAACCTCTACTATTGCCACTTTCCCATGCTTCCACACACACTCTCCAGATCTAGTAAACCATCATGCTCAGCATGCACTCCAAAAAGAAAACAAGTGCAAGTTGAGCCAAAAGTCATTGTGAACCTATACTACAAATGATAAAAACCAACTTATTCTTAGCATCACTGTTACAACAAATGACCTATGTGACCAACTTCCCCCTCCTCCCTCCCCTCCTTATGCAATGTCACTTCAGAGTTTCTTTGAATGCTGGCAATTCGAGATGATAACAGTTGTTAAAGTGGAAATGGTTTTGTTGTTTAAGGCTTGAGTGTTCTCAGTGGAACAAGCGTTACATAATACAGACCAATATGCAAACAGTGTAACATAAGTTTGCCGAAAAGTATCCCAACAATGCTGTACCACACTACAATGCAGTGCAGCAGTTAATTTCCAAGTCTAATGAAAACGGACCAGATGCATACACACAAAGATCCATCAGGGCAGCATGAGTAACAAAGGAAAATGTAGTGCATATTTCAAATCACATACTGCAAAGCTCAAAAAAGTCCATTCGCAAATTGATACAGGAGACGGGCATCTCTCATACAAACCCTCTAAATATACTCATTGTCTGTGGTAGGTGCGAAGTGACTATTGGCTCACCCGGTAAAAAACTGAATAATTAACTAAGTACTATCAATATGATAGAGTTGATAGAGATGCTCTGTGGAAGGTATTAAGAATATATGGTGTGGGAGGAAAGTTGTTAGAAGCAGTGAAAAGTTTTTATCGAGGATGTAAGGCATGTGTACGTGTAGGAAGAGAGGAAAGTGATTGGTTCTCAGTGAATGTAGGTTTGCAGCAGGGGTGTGTGATGTCTCCATGGTTGTTTAATTTGTTTATGGATGGGGTTGTTAGGGAGGTAAATGCAAGAGTTTTGGAAAGAGGAGCAAGTATGAAGTCTGTTGGGGATGAGAGAGCTTGGGAAGTGAGTCAGTTGTTGTTCGCTGATGATACAGCGCTGGTGGCTGATTCATGTGAGAAACTGCAGAAGCTGGTGACTGAGTTTGGTAAAGTGTGTGGAAGAAGAAAGTTAAGAGTAAATGTGAATAAGAGCAAGGTTATTAGGTACAGTAGGGTTGAGGGTTAAGTCAATTGGGAGGTGAGTTTGAATGGAGCAAAACTGGAGGAAGTGAAGTGTTTTAGATATCTGGGAGTGGATCTGGCAGCGGATGGAACCATGGAAGCGGAAGTGGATCATAGGGTGGGGGAGGGGGCGAAAATTCTGGGGGCCTTGAAGAATGTGTGGAAGTCGAGAACATTATCTCGGAAAGCAAAAATGGGTATGTTTGAAGGAATAGTGGTTCCAACAATGTTGTATGGTTGCGAGGCATGGGCTATGGATAGAGTTGTGCGCAGGAGGATGGATGTGCTGGAAATGAGATGTTTGAGGACAATGTGTGGTGTGAGGTGGTTTGATCGAGTGAGTAACGTAAGGGTAAGAGAGATGTGTGGAAATAAAAAGAGCGTGGTTGAGAGAGCAGAAGAGGGTGTTTTGAAGTGGTTTGGGCACATGGAGAGAATGAGTGAGGAAAGATTGACCAAGAGGATATATGTGTCGGAGGTGGAGGGAACGAGGAGAAGAGGGAGACCAAATTGGAGGTGGAAAGATGGAGTGAAAAAGATTTTGTGTGATCGGGGCCTGAACATGCAGGAGGGTGAAAGGAGGGCAAGGAATAGAGTGAATTGGAGCGATGTGGTATACCGGGGTTGACGTGCTGTCAGTGGATTGAATCAAGGCATGTGAAGCGTCTGGGGTAAACCATGGAAAGCTGTGTAGGTATGTATATTTGCGTGTGTGGACGTATGTATATACATGTGTAGGGGGGGGTTGGGCCATTTCTTTCGTCTGTTTCCTTGCGCTACCTCGCAAACGCGGGAGACAGCGACAAAGTATAATAAAAAAAAAAAAATAATACTATCAATTTACATAAATTGTCTGTGCATGCTCTGGCTGGACTTCAGATTATTAAACAATAATCAGTACAAGACAAACTTTAGTTCTATCATTCTCTATCTCAATTCCTAACTGTTAGAGCAACTGCACAAACACTCTAGCAACACTGAACACTGTTTTGTACATCATTCTCTATGACATCATTATATAATTCTTTATCATACTAATATGTATCATTCCTTTAACTGTTCTCACATTCCAAATGTACAATTCCATTTCTTTGTTTTTTATCAAAATTACCAGAAATAAAAGAATCATATTAGCACCAATGAATTTCATAGAGTAATAGCACATGAGCACTGTTTATGTTCTAAGGAAGCCTTAAATTCTATTAAAAGTACCTAAATTTGTTACTCCTCTTTCTGTGTGTTGAACCAAAACCATTTCCCCACAAATTCCTAGAAACCATTTGAACATTATAAGGCCACTAGTTAAACAACCCCGGAGAATAACAGTGATATATTTATCAATTATTTTACTTTGTCACTGTCTCCTGCGTTAGCAAGGTAGCACAAGGAAACAGATGAAAGAATGGCCCAACCCACCCACATACACATGTATATACATACATGTCCACACGCACAAATATACATACCTATACATCTCAACGTATACATATATATACACACACACAGACATATACATATATACACATGTACATAATTCATACTGTCTGCCTTTATTCATTCTCATCGCTACACCGCCACACATGAAATAACAGCCCCCTCCCCCGCATGTGCACGAGGTAGCATTACAAAAAGACAACAAAGGCCCCATTCATTCACAATCAGTCTCTAGCAGTCATGTATAGTGCACCGAAACCACAGCTTCCTTTCCACATCCAGGCCCCACAAAACTTTCCATGGTTTACCCCAGATGCTTCACATCCCCTGGTTCAATCCATTGACAGCACGTAGACCCCGGTATAACACATCATTTCAATTCACTCTAATCCTTGCACGCCTTTCACCCTCCTGCATGTTCAGGCCCTGATAACTCAAAATCTTTTTCACTCCATCTTTCCACCCCCAGTTTCGTCTCCCTTTTCTCCTCATTCCCTCCACCTCTGACACATATATCCTCTTGGTCAATCTTTCCTCACTCATTCTCTCCAAGTGACCAAACCATTTCAACACACCATCTTCTGCTCTCTCAACCACACTATTTATTACCACACATCTCTCTTACCCTTTCATTACTTACTTGATCAAACCACCTCACACCACATATTGTACTCAAACATTTCATTTCCAGCACATCCACCCTCCTACGCACAGCTCTATCCATAGCCCACAAAAATTTGTTGGAATCACTATTCCTTCAAACATACCCATCTTTGTTCTACGAGGTAACGTTCTCGCCTTCCAGACATTCTTCAACACTCCCAGAACCTTCAACCCCTCCCCCACCCTCTGACTCACTTCCACTTCCATGGTTCCATCTGCTGCCAAATCCACTCCCAGATATCTAAAACACTTCACTTCCTCCAGTTTTTCTCCATTCAAACTTACCTCCCAATTGACTTGTCCCTCAACCCTACTGAACCTAATAACCTTGCTCTTATTCACATTTACTCTCAGCTTTCTTCTTTCACACACTTTACTAACTCACTCATCAGCATCTGCAGTTTCTCACCTGCATCAGCCACAAGTGCAGTATCATCAGTGAACAACAAATGACTCACTTCCCAAGCCCTCTCATCCACAACAGATTGCATACTTGCCCCTCTCTCCAAAACTCTTGCATTCACCTCCCTAACCACCCCATCCATAAACAAAATAAACAACCATGGAGACATCATGCATCCCTGCCCCAAAGCGACATTCACTGGGAACCAATCACTTTCCTCTCTTCCTACTCGTACATATGCCTTACATCCTCGATAAAAACATTTTGCTGCTTCTAGCAACTTACCTCCCACACCACATACTCCTAATACCTTCCACAGAGCATCTCTATTAACTCTATCATATGCCTTCTCTAGATCCATAAATGCTACATACAAATCCATCTGTTTCTCTAAGTACTTCTCACACACATTCCTCAAAGCAAACACCTGATCCACACATAATCTACCACTTCTGAAACCACATTGCTCTTCCCCAATCTGATGCTCCATACATGCCTTCACCCTCTCAATCAATACCCTCCCATATCATTTCCAAGGAATACTCAACAAACTTATACCCCTATAATTTGAACACTAACATTCATTTCCTTTGTCTTTGTACAATGGCACTATGCATGCATTCCGCCAATCCTCAGGCACTTCACCATGAGCCATACATACATTGAATATCCTCACCAACCAGTCAACAACATAGTCAAACCCTTTTTTAATAAATTTCACTGCAATACCATCCAAACCCGCGGCCTTGCCAGCTTTCATCTTCCGTAAAGCTTTCACTACCTCTTCTCTGTTTACCAAACCACTCTCCCTGACCCTCTCACTTCACACACCACCTCGACCAAAACACCCTATATCTGCCACTCTATCATCTAATACATTCAACAAACCTTCAAAATACTCACTCCATCTCCTTCTCACATCACCACTACTTGTTATTACCTTCCCATTAGCCCCCTTCACTGATATTCCCACTCGTTCTCTTATCTTACGCACTTTATTTACCTCTTTTCAAAACATCTTTTTATATTCCCTAAAATTTAACGATACTCTCTCACCCCAACCCTCATATGCCCTCTTTTTCACCTCTTGCACCTTTCTCTTGACCTCTTGCCTCTTTCTTTTATACATCTCCCAATCATTTGCACTATTTCCCTGTAAAAAATCATCCAAATGCCTCTCTCTTCTCTTTCACTAACAATCTTACTTCTTCATCCCACTACTCACTACCCTTTCTAATCCGCCTACCTCCCACCTTTCTCATGCCACAGGCATCTTTTGCACAAGCCATCACTGCTTCCCTACATACATCCCATTCCTCCCCCACTCCCCTTATGTCCTTTGCTCTCACCTTTTTCCATTCTACTCTCAATCTCTCCTAGTACTTCCTTACACAAAACTCCTTCCCAAGCTCACTTACTCTTACCACCCTCTTCACCCCAACATTCTCTCATTCTGTGAAAACCTCTACAAATCTTCACCTTCGCCACCACAAGATAATGATCAGGCATTCCTCCAGTTGCCCCTCTCAGCACATTTACGTCCAAAAGTCTCTCTCATGTGCCTATCAATCAACACGTAATCTAATAACACTAACTGGCCATCTCTCTTACTTACATATGTATACTTATGTATATCTCTCTTTAAACCAGGTATTCTCAATCACCAGTCCTTTTTCAGCACATAAATCTACAAGCTCTTCATCATTTCCATTTACAACACTGAACACCCCATGTACACCAATTATTTCTAACTGCCACTCACCTTTGCATTCAAATCATCCATCACTATAACCCAGTCTCGTGCATCAAAACAGCTAACATACTCACTCAGCTGCTCCCAAAACACTTGCCTTTCATGATCTTTCTTCTCATGACCCAGTGCATAGACATCAATAATCACCCATCCCTCTCCATCCATTTTCAGTTTTACCCATATCAATCTAGAGTTTACTTTCTTACACTCTATCACATACTCCCACAACTCCTGATTCAGGAGTAGTACTATTCCTTCCTTTACTCTTGTCCTTTCACTAACCCCTGACTTTACTTCTAAGACATTCCCAAACCACACTTCCCCTTTACCACTGAGCTTTGTTTCACGCAGAGCCAAAACATCCAGGTGTCTTTTCTCAAACATACTACCTCTCTCTCCTTTTTTCTCATCTTGGTTACATCCACACACATTTAGACACCCCAATCTGAGCCTTCGAGGAGGATGAGCACTCCCCGCATGACTCCTTCTTCTGTTTCCCCTTTTAGAAAGTTAGAATACAAGGATGGGAGGGTTTCTAGACCCCCGCTCCCATCCTCTTTAATCCCCTTCTACAACACGTGGGGAATGAATGGGAAGTTTTTTTCTCCCCTATCCCCAGGGATAACCTATATATATTATACATATGTATATTTTGCTTTATCGCTGTCTCCCGTGTTAGCGAGGTAGTGCAAGGAAACAGACGAAAAAATGGCCCAACCCACCCACATACACATGTATATACATACATGTCCACACACGCACAATATACATACCTATACTTCTCAATGTACACATATATATACACACACAGACATATACATATATACACATGTACATAATTCATACTGTCTGCCTTTATTTGTTCCCATCGCCACCTCACCACACATGGAATAACAACCCCCTCCCCCCTCATGTGTGCGAGGTAGAACTAGGAAAAACACCAAAGGCCCAATTTGTTCACACTCAGTCTCTAGCTGTCATGTAATAATGCACCGAAACCACAGCTCCCTTTCCACATCCAGGCCCCACACACTTTGCATGGTTTACCCCAGACGCTTCACATGCCCTGGTTCAATCCACTGACAGCACGTCGACCCCGGTATACCACATCATTCCAATTCACTCTATTCCTTGCACGCCTTTCACCCTCCTGCATGTTCAGGCCCCAATCACTCAAAATCTTTTTTTCACTCCATCTTTCCACCTCCAATTTGGTCTCCCACTTCTCCTCGTTCCCTCCACCTCTGACACATATATCCTCTTGGTCAATCTTTCCTCTCTCATTCTCTCCATGTGACCAAACCATTTCAAAACACCCTCTTCTGCTCTCTCAACCACACTCTTTTTATTTCCACACATCTCTCTTACCCTTACATTACTTACTCGATCAAACCACCTCACACAACACATTGTCCTCAAACATCTCATTTCCAGCACATCCACCCTCCTGTGCACAACTCTATCTATAGCCCACACCTCACAACCATACAACATTGTTGGAACCACTATTCCTTCAAACATACCCATTTTTGCTTTCCGAGATAATGTTCTCGACTTCCAAACATTCTTCAAGGCTCCCAGAATTTTCGCCCCCTCCCCCACCCTATGATACACTTCCGCTTCCATGGTTCCATCCGCTGCCAGATCCACTCCAAGATATCTAAAACACTTCACTTCCTTCAGCTTTTCTCCATTCAAACTTACCTCCCAATTAACTTGACCCTCAACCCTACTGTACCTAATAACCTTGCTCTTATTCACATTTACTCTTAACTTTCTTCTTTCACACACTTTACCAAACTCAGTCACCAGCTTCTGCAGTTTCTTACATGAATCAGCCACCAGCGCTGTATCATCAGCGAACAACAACTGACTCACTTCCCAAGCTCTCTCATCCCCAACAGACTGCATACTTGCCCCTCTTTCCAAAACTCTTGCATTCACCTCCCTAACAACCCCATCCATAAACAAATTAAACAACCATGGAGACATCACGCACCCCTGCCGCAAACCTACATTCACTGAGAACCAATCACTTTCCTCTCTTCCTACACGTACACATGCCTTACATCCTCGATAAAAACTTTTCACTGCTTCTAACAACTTGCCTCCCACACCATATATTCTTAATACCTTCCACAGAGCATCTCTATCAACCTTATCATATGCCTTCTCCAGATCCATAAATGCTACATACAAATCCATTTGTTTTTCTAAGTATTTCTCGCATACATTCTTCAAAGCAAACACCTGATCCACACATCCTCTACCACTCCTGAAACCACACTGCTCTTCCCCAATCTGATGCTCTGTACATGCCTTCACCCTCTCAATCAATACCCTCCCATATAATTTACCAGGAATACTCAACAAACTTATACCTCTGTAATTTGAGCACTCACTATTATCCTCTTTGCCTTTGTACAATGGCACTATGCAAGCATTCCGCCAATCCTCAGGCACCTCACCATGAGTCATATATACATTAAATAACCTTACCAACCAGTCAACAATACAGTCATCCCCTTTTTTAATAGATTCCACTGCAATGCCATCCAAACCTGCTGCTTTGCCGGCTTTCATCTTCCGTAAAGCTTTTACTACCTCTTCTCTATTTACCAAATCATTTTCCTTAACCCTCTCACTTTGCACACCACCTCGACCAAGACACCCCACATCTGCCACTCTATCATCAAACACATTCAACAAACCTTCAAAATACTCACTCCATCTCCTTCTCACATCACCACTACTTGTTATCACCTCCCCATTAGCCCCATGCACTGAAGTTCCCATTTGCTCCCTTGTCTTACGCACTTTATTTACCTCCTTCCAAAACATCTTTTTATTCTCCCTGAAATTTAATGATACTCTCTCACCCCAACTCTCATTTGCCCTCTTTTTCACCTCTTGCACCTTTCTCTTGACCTCCTGCCTCTTTCTTTTATACCTCTCCCACTCATTTGCATTTTTTCCCTGCAAAAATCGTTCAAATGCCTCTCTCTTCTCTTTCACTAATAATCTTACTTCTTCATCCCACCACTCACTACCTTTTCTAATCAACCCACCTCCCACGCTTCTCATGCCACAAGCATCTTTTGCGCAAGACATCCCTCCAGTTGCACCTCTCAGCACATTAACATCCAAAAGTCTCTCTTTCGTGCATCTATCAATTAACACGTAATCCAATAACACTCTCTGGCCATCTCTCCTACTTACATACGTATACTTATGTATATCTTGCTTTTTAAACCAGGTATTCCCAATCACCAGTCCTTTTTCAGCACATAAATCTACAAGCTCTTCACCATTTCCATTTACAGCACTGAACACTCCATGTATACCAATTATTCCCTCAACTGCCACATTACTCACCTTTGCATTCAAATCACCCATCACTATAACCTGGTCTTGTGCATCAAAACCACTAACACACTCATTCAGCTACTCCCAAAACACTTGCCTCTCATGATCTTTCTTCTCATGCCCAGGTGCATATGCACCAATAATCACCCATCTCTCTCCATCAACTTTCAGTTTTACCCATATCAATCTAGAATTTACTTTCTTACACTCTATCACATACTTCCACAACTCCTGATTCAGGAGTAGTGCTACTCCTTCCCTTGCTCTTGTCCTCTCACTAACCCCTGACTTTACTCCCAAGACATTCCCAAACCACTCTTCCCCTTTACCCTTTAGCTTCGTTTCACTCAGATCCAAAACATCCAGGTTCCTTTCCTTAAACATACTACCTATCTCTCCTTTTTTCTCATCTTGGTTACATCCACACACATTTAGACACCCCAATCTGAGCCTTCGAGGAGGATGAGCACTCCTCGCGTGACTCCTTCATCTGTTTCCCCTTTTAGAAAGTTAAAATACAAGGAGGGGAGGGTTTCTGGCCCCCCCCGCTCCCGTCCCCTTTAGTCGCCTTCTACGACACGTGAGGAATGCGTGGGAAGTATTCTTAATCCCCTATCCCCAGGGATATACGTATATATATATTCATTTTTTATTTATTTTACTTTGTCGCTGTCTCCCGCGTTAGCGAGGTAGCGCAAGGAAACAGACGAAAGAATGGCCCAACCCACCCACATACACATGTATATACATACACCTCCACACACGCAAATATACATACCTATACATCTCAACGTATACATATATATACACGCACAGACATATACATATATACACATGTACATAATTCATACTGTCTGCCTTTATTCATTCCCATCGCCACCTTGCCACACAAATAACAACCCCCTCCCCCTCATGTGTGCGAGGTAGTGCTAGGAAAAGACAACAAAGGCCACATTCGTTCACACTCAGTCTCTAGCTGTCATGTAATAATGCACCAAAACCACAGCTCCCTTTCCACATCCAGGCCCCACACAACTTTCCATCATTTACCCCAGACGCTTCACATCCCCTGCTTCAATCCATTGACAGCATGTCGACCCTGGTGTACCATAATGACCTATTCACTCTATTCCTTGCACGCCTTTCACCCTCCTGCATGTTCAGGCCCTGATCACTCAAAATCTTTTTCACTCCATCTTTCCACCTCCAATTTGGTCTCCCACTTTTCGTTCCCTCCACCTCTGACACATATATCCTCTTGGTCTATCTTTCCTCACTCATTCTCTCCATGTGACCAAACTATTTCAAAACACCCTCTTCTGCTCTCTCAACCACGCTCTTATTATTACCACACATCTCTCTTACCCTTTCATTACTTCATTGATCAAACCACCTCACACCAAATAATGTCCTCAAATATCTCATTTCCAGCACATCCACCCTCCTCCGCACAACTCTATCTACAGCCCATGCCTCGCAACCATGTAACATTGTTGGAACCACTATTTCTTCAAACACACCCATTTTTGCTTTCCAAGATAATGTTCTCGACTTCCAAACATTTTCAACACTCCCAGAACTTTCGCCCCATCCCCCACCCTATGATTCACTTCTCCTTCCATGGTTCCATCCGCTGCCAAATCCACTCCCAGATATCTAAAACACTTCACTTCCTCCAGTTTTTCTCCATTCAAACTTACCTCCCAAGTGACTTGTCCCTTAACCCTACTGTACCTAATAACCTTGCTCTTATTCACATTTACTCTAACTTTCTTCTTTCACACACTTTACCAAACTTGGTCACCAGCTTCTGCAGTTTCTCACATGAATCATCCACCAGCGCTGTATCATCGGCGAACAACAACTGACTCACTTCCCAAGCTCTCTCATCCACAACAGACTGCATACTTGCCCCTCTTTCCAAAACTCTTGCAATGACCTCTCTAACAACCCCAGTCATAAACAAATTAAACAACCACGGAGACATCACGCACCCCTGCCTCAAACCAACATTCACTGAGAACCAATCACTTTCCTCTCTTTCTACTCGTACACATGCCTTACAACCTCAATAAAAATTTCTCACTGCTTCTAACAACTTGCCTCCCACACCATATTTTCTTAATACCTTCCACAGAGCATGTCTATCAACTCTATCATATGCCTTCTCCAGATCCATAAATGCTACATACAAATCCATTTGCTTTTCTAAGTATTTCTCACATACATTCTTCAAAGCAAACATCTGATCCACACATCCTCTACCACTTCTGAAACTACACTGCTCTTCCCCATTCTGAGGCTCTGTACATGCCTTCACCCTCTCAATCAATACTCTCCCATATAATTTCCCAGGAATACTCAACAAACTTATACCTCTGTAATTTGAGCACTCACTTTTATCCCCTTTGCCTTTGTACAATGGCACTATGCAAGCATTCCACCAATCCTTAGGCACCTCACCATGAGTCTTACATACATTAAATAACCTTACCTACTAGTTAAAAAAAACAGTCTCCCCCTTTTTTAATAAATTCCACTGCAATACCATCCAAACCTGCTGCCTTGTCGGCTTTCATCTTCCGCAAGGCTTTTACTACCTCTTCTAAGTTTACCAAATCATTCTTCCCAACCCTGTAAAAAATCGTCCAAGTGCCTCTCTCTTCTCTTTCACTAATACTCTTTCTTCTTCATCCCACCACTCACTACCCTTTCTAATCTGCCCACCTCCCACGCTTCTCATGCCACAAGCATCTTTTGCACAAGCCATCACTGCTTCCCTAAATACATCTCATGCCTCCCCCACTCCCCTTATGTCCTCTGTTCTCACCTTTTTCCATTCTGTGCTCAGTCTCTGCTGGTACTTCCTCACACAAGTCTCCTTGCCAAGCTCACTCACTCTTACCACTCTCTTCACCCCAACATTCTCTCTTCTTTTCTGAAAACCTCTACAAATCTTCACCTTTGCCTCCACAAGATAATGATCAGACATCCCTCCAGTTGCACCTCTCAGCACATTAACATCATACTTTGTTGCTGTGTCCTATGTCAGTGAGGTAGCACAAGGAAATAACGAAAGGATGGCCCAACCCACCCACATACACATGTATATACATACACATCCACTCACGCACATATACGTTTCAAAGTATACATATATATACATACACAGACATATACATATATACACATGTACATAATTCATACTTGCTGCCTTTATTCATTCCCATCGCCACCTCGCCACACATGAAATAACAACCCCTTCCCACTGCATGCGTGCAAGGTAGCATTACGAAAAGACTACACAGGCCACATTCGTTCACATTCAATCTCTAGCTGTCATGTATAATGCACCGAAACCATAGCTCCCTTTCCACATCCAGGCCCCACAAAACTTTCCATGGTTTACCCCAGATGCTTCACATGCCCTGGTTCAATCCATTGACAGTACGTCGACCCCGGTATACCACATTGTTCCAATTCACTCTATTCCTTGCACGCCTTTCACCCTCCTGCATGTTCAGGCCCCAATCGCTCAAAATCTTATTCACTCCATCTTTCCACCTCCAATTTGGTCTCCCACTTCTCCTTGTTCCCTCCACCTCTGACACATATATCCTCACTCATTCTCTCCATGTGACCAAACCATTTCAAAACAGCCCCTTCTGCTCTCTCAACCACACTCTTTTTATTACCACACATCTTCCTTACCCTTTCAGTACTTACTAGATGAAACTACCTCACACCACATATTGCCCTCAAACATCTCATTTCCAACACATCCACCCTCCTCCACACAACCCTATTTATAGCCCATGTCTCGCAACCATATAACATTGATGGAACCACTATTCCTTCATACATACTCATTTTTGCTTTCTCAGATAATGTTCTTGCCTTCCACACATTTTTCAACGCTACCATTACTTTCACCCCCTCCCCCATCCTGTGACTCACTTCCGCTTCCATGGTTCCATCCGCTGCCAAATCCACTCCCAGATATCTAAAACACTTCACTTCCTACAGTTTTTCTCCATTCAAACTTACCTCTCAATTGAGTTCTCCCTCAACCCTACTGTACCTAATAACCTTGCTCTTATTCACATTTACTCTCAGCTTTCTTTTTTCACACACTTTACCAAACTTAGTCACCAGCATCTGCAATTTCTCACCCGAATCAGCCACCAGCGCTGTATCATCAGCAAACAACAACTGACTCACTTCCCAAGCTCTCTTGTCCACAACAGACTCCATACTCGCCCCTCTCTCCAAAACTCTTGCATTCATCTCCCTAACAACCCCATCCATAAACAAATTAAACAACCATGGTGGATGGAACGAAAAGAAGTGGGAGACCAAATTGGAGGTGGAAGGATGGAGTGAAAAAGATCTTGAGCAATCGGGGCCTGAACATGCAGGAGGGTGAAAGGCGTGCAAGGAATACAGTGAATTGGGATGATGTGGTATACTGGGGTCGACATGCTGTCAATGGATTGAAACAGGGCATGTGAAGTGTCTGGGGTAAACCATGGAAAGTTTTGTGGGGCCTGGATGTGGAAAAGGAGCTGTGGTTTCAGTGCTTTACACATGACAGCTAGAGACTGTGTGTGAACAAATGTGGCCTTTGTTGTGTTTTCTTAGCGCTACCTTGTGTGTGCGCGGGGGGAGGGGGGTGCTGTTTCATGTGTAGCAGAGTGGTGACAGGAATGGATGAAGGGAGCAAGTATGAATATGTACATATGTCTATATGTATACATCTGTGTAAGTATATGTATGTATACATTGAAATGTATAGGTATGTATATGTGCATGTGTGGTTGTTTATGTATATACATGTGTGTGTGGGTGGGTTGGGCCATTCCTTCCTCTGTTTCCATGGGCTACCTTACCAATGAGGGAGATGGCATTTGGGTATAATAAATATTAAAAATATTTTCAAAAAAATCCATCATTTTCCACATTAGCGAGGTAGCATTAAGAAGAGAGGACAGAGCCTAAGAAGGAAAATCTCACTTGGCCCACTTCTCTGTTCCTTCTTTGGGAAAAGTAAAAACTAAAGGGGAGAATTTCCAGCCCCCGTCCCTCCCCTTTTACGACACACAGGAATATGTGGGAAATATTCTTTTTCCCCGATCTCCAAGAAAAAATACTTAGAAAAACAGATGGATTTGTATGTAGCATTTATCGAACTGGAGAAGGCATATGATAAGGTCGATAGAGATGCTTTGTGGAAGGTCTTAAGAGTATATGGTGTGGGAGGTAAGCTGCTAGAAGCAGTGAGAAGTTTTTATCAAAGGCATAAGGTATGTGTATGAGTAGGAAGAGAGGAGAGTGATTGGTTCCCATTGAAGGTCGGTCTCTGGCAAGGGTGTGTGATGTCGCTCATGGTTGTCTAATATGTTTATGGATAGGGTTGTTAGGGAATTAAAGGCAAGCGTTTTGGAGAGGGGCTATTACGCAGTCTGTTGGGACGAGAGGGTCTGAGAAGTGAGTCAGCTGGCGTTCACTGATGATATAGTACTGGTGGCTGAAACAAGTGAGAAACTGCAAAAGTTGGTGAATGAGTCTGGAAAAGTGTGTGAAAGGAGAAAGTTGAGAGTAAATGTGAATAAGAGCAAGGTTATTAGATTCAGTAGGGTTGAGGGACAAGTTACTTGGGATGTAAGTTTAAATGTAGAAAAATTGGAGGAAGTGTAGTGTTTTAGATATCTGGATGTGGACTTTGCAGTGAATGGAACCATGGAAACGGAAGTGAGTCATAGGGTGGGGGAGGGGGCAAAGGTTCTGGGAATGATGAAGAATGTGTGGAAAGAGAGAATGTTATCTCTGAGAGCAAAATGGGAGAATGTTATCTCTGAGAGCAAAAATGGGTATGTCTGAAGGAATAGTTGTTCCAACAATATCATATGTTTGTGAGGCATGGGCTATGATTAGGGTTGTACAGAGGAGGGTGTATGTGTTGGAAATGAAATGTTTGAGGACTATGTGGTGGCAGGTAGTTTGGTCGTGTAAGTAATGAGAGGGAAAGAGAGATGTGTGGTAATAAAAAGAGTGTAGCTGTGAGAGCACAAGAGGGTGTGTTGAAATGGTTTGGACATATGGAAAGAATGAGAGAGGAAGGGTTGACAAAGAGGATATATGTGTCTGATGTGGAGGGAACAAGAAGCAGGAGACTAAATTGGAGGTGGAAGGAAGGAGTGAAAAAGATTTTGAGCGATCAGGGCCTGAACATACAGGAGGGTGAGAGGCATGCAAGGGATAGAGTGAACTGGAATGATGTAGTATACTGGGGTCAACATGCTGTCAATGGACTGAAACAGGGCATGTGAAACATTTGGGGTAAAGTATGGAAAGGTCTGTGGGACCTGAATGTGGATAGGAAGCTGTAGTTTTGGTGCATTTCACATGACAGCTAAAGATTGTGTGAACAAATGTGGTCCTTTTTGTCTGTTTTCCTGGTGCTATTTCTTACCAGACTTGATCACTGTTCCCTGCATCAGCAAGGTAGTGCCAGGATACAGATGAAGAACAGCCCATCCACTCACATACACAAACATAATGCCCATATATGCACATATACATACATATCCATATCGAACATATACACATACATACACATACAGATATATACATGTATACACATGTACATATTCAACATTTCATATTATCTTATACTTGCCAATCCTATGTCAGCAAGGTAGCGCCAGGCATCAGATGAAGAATGGCCCATCCACTCATATACACACCCATATACATAGACACCCATACATGCACATATACATATACATATCAACATATACATATATACATACATACATACATACACATATATATACATACATACACATATATATACATATATACACATATACATATGTGTATATATATGTGCGCGGGGAGGGGGTTGTCATTTCATGTGAGGTAGGGTGGCGACAGAAATTAATAAAGGAAGCAAGTATGACCTATGTACATGTGTATATATGTATATGTCTGTGTATGTATACCTATGTATACGCTGAAATGTATAGGTATGTATATGTGCGTGTGTGGGCGTGTATGTATAAACCTGTGTATGTGGGTGGGATGGGCCATTCTTTCGTCTGTTTCCTTGTACTACGTCGCTAATGCAGGAGACAGCGACAAAGTATAATAAAAAATATAAAAGAAAATACATACATACATACACAGACATACATATATTCACATGTACATATTCATAGTTGCTTGCCTTCATCCATTCCTGGTGCCACCCTGTCCCACAGGAAACAGTATCGCTACCCCCTGCTAAGTACTATCCCTGGGGTCGGGAAGAAGGAATTCTACCTCTGTATTCCCAGCATGATGCAGAAGGCAACTAAAGGGAGCAGGAGCAGGGGACTGGATACCCCCTCTTCCTATATTTCAATTTCTATACAAGGAAACAGAAGAAGGAGTCAGGCAGGAAATGCTCATCCTCCTCGAAGGAACAGATTCGAGTATCTAAATGCATGTGGATGTAACTAAGATGAGAAGAGATGGTATAGATGAAACAAGGCACTAGGGTAAGGGGGAAGAATGCTTTGGAAATGTTTTATGAGTAAGGTCAGGGGTTGGAAAGAGGACAAGAGCTAAGGAAGGGGTAGCACTACTCCTGAAGCTGAAGTTGTGGGAGTGTGACAGAATGTAAAGAAGTGAGTTCTAGAGTGATCTAGAGTGATGTGGGTAAAACTGAAAATGTATGGCAAGAGATGGGTGATTACTACTGCTTATGCACCTGGCCATGAGAAGAAAGATCATGAGGAGCAAGTGTTTGGGGAGAAAGTGAGTAAGTGTGTCAGAACTTTTGATGTAAGACACCATGTATAAGTGATGGGTGATGTAACATGAAGATAAGTAATGTGGCAGTTGTGAGTATAACGGATACATGGGCTACTCAGGGTTATGAATGGAGATGGTGAACAGCTTGTGGAATTGTTTGCTGAAAAAAGGACTGGCGACTGGGAATACCTGATTTAAAATGAAGGATATACACAAGCATATGTATGTGAGTTGGAGACATGGGCAGCGAGCATTATTAGATTACATATTAATTGGCAAATGTGTTACAGAGATACTTTTGGATGTAATGTGCTGAAAAGGGCAGTTGGTGGGAAGTATGACCACTATCTTGTTGAAGTGAGGGTAATGATTTGTAGATTTTTGAAAAAGAAGAAACAATGTCGGGAAGAAGAGAGAGGCAGGTGCGAGTGAGCTTTGAAAGGACACTTTCATGAAGAAATACCAAGATAGACTGTGTGTAGAATGGCAAAAAGGTGAGAGCAAATAAAACGAGGGAAGTAAGCGAAGAATGTAAGGTATTAAGGGAAGCAGTGATGGCATGTGCAAGAGATGCATATGGTATGCAAAAGGTGGGAGGTGGGCTGATTAGAAAGGGTAACGAGTGGTGGGATGAATAAGTAAAGTTGCTAGTGAAAGAGAAAAGAGAGGCATTTGGGTGGTACTTACAAGGAAGGAGTGCAAATGATTGGAAGATGTATAAGAGTGAGCAGCGGGAGGTTAAGGGTAAGGTGCAGGTGTTGAAAGAGATGGCAAATGAGATTTGGGACGAGAAAGTATCAGCATACGTTACAGGGAATAAGATGTTGTGGAAGGAGGTAAATAATGTCTGGAAAACAGGAGAAAAAATGGGAACCTCAGTAAAGAGGCCAAAAGGGGAAGTGATATCTGGTAGTGATGATGTACGAAGATGGAGTGAGTATTTTGAAGAATTTTTAAACATTTGATGACAGATTGAAAGATGTCGGGTGTTTTGGTCAGGGTGGTATGCAAAGTGAGAAACTCATGGAGAGTGGTCTGGTGAAGAAAGAAGAGATGGTAAAAGCCTTGTGGAAGATGAAATGCAGCAATGTGACTGGAATTGATTGTGTTGCAGTCGAACATATTATGAAATGGGATGACTGTGTTGTTAATTGGTTGGTAAGGATATTCATCGCATCTATGGATCATGGTGATGTGCTGGTGTATTGGCGGAATGCATGTATAGTGCCACTGTATAAAGGCAAGGGAGACAAAGGTGAGTGTTCAAACTACAGAGATATAAGTTTGTTGAGTATACATGGTAAGTTGCATGGGAGGGTATTGTTTGAGAAGGCAAAGGCAAGTACACAACACCACATTGGGAAGAAGCAGAATTGCTACAGAAGTGGCAGAGGTTGTGTGAGAGGTGTTAGCTTTAAAGAATGAGGCACATGATGGGGTTAACAAGATTGCTTGTGGAAGGTCTTGAGAATTTATAGTGTGTGAGGAAAGCTGCTAGAAGCAGTGAGAAGTTTTTATCAAGACTGTAAGGCTTGTGTATGAATAGGAAATGAGGAGAGTGAATGGTTTCAAATGAAGGTTGGTCTGCAGCAGGGATGTGATGTCTCCATGGTTATCCAATTTCTTTATGGATGAGTTGTTACTGAAAGCAAATGCAAGAGTCTTGGAGAGAAAAGTGAACATGCACTCTGAGGGGAACAAGAGGACCTGGGAAGTGAGTCAGTTGTTGTTTGCTGATGATACAGCACTGGTGGTAGATTTAAGCGAGAAACTGCAGAAGTTTGTGTTTGAGTTTGGAAAAGCGTGTGAAAGAAAATCGAGTGAATGTGAATAAAGCAAGGTTATTGGGTTCAGTAGGGTTGAGGGACAACTTGAGTGGGGTGAGGTGAGTTGAAGTGTGAGGCAGTGGTAAGCCTTTTACTTCTAATTAGGAGCTGGTGAGCCTTAAATGAGAAAGGTCTACAGCTGTTGCAGAAAACACAGTGCCAAGCATTTTGTATGAGATTGCACAGGGAAAATCTGTTTCACAGTACAAGTGTTAAATGTCCATGGTTATCAATCAGCTTATGATTGTTTTGTGTGGCTTGCAAGTTTGTTACATCTGGTTTTAACAATGTGGATAATCAAGAAGGCGAGACACAGTTTAGGGTGGGGTGCATGACTTGTTTATATAGGTTACTACAGGATTCTTGTTTTTGATTTCATGGTACATAGTTTGTGTGTGGCCATATGTTGAAGTTTGTGGTGTGGGTAGTGATGTGTGTATATGTCATATGTGCTGCCCAGTACAACTGGACAGTCATTTTGTTATACCTGTGTGCTGTTTCCCATCTTAGAAGGGTGGCATCAGGGAGAGACAACTGTGCTTTCTGGTTTAATGCTGTCTAAGCTCCTTCCTATTTTACTATACAGGTACACCGCCGATTTTCAGGCAACTGATGGTTCAGCACCTTCTTTAGTCCCAACAAAATTATGTGAGGGAACTTGAAATTACTGCAGCCACTAGATTAATTTACTGGGCGGCCACAGATGGTAGCATGATAATGGACCAGGCTAAGTTGTTCCATAAAGACCTTAAATTACAACATGAGTGTGACTATAGTGAAGGATGGATTCAAAGATTCAAGAAACGTCATAGAATTTCCATGAATAAAGTGGGAGGAGAAAGATGGTCTGCAAACCACAAAGGAGCTGCCAAGTATGTGGACAAATTTGCGAAACTCGTAGCTGACAAGCACCTCAGTCCTGAGCAGATGTATAACGTATTTCATTTATTTATTCAATTTACATTTAATATCTAATCTAGATTTCTAGCAGTCCATGGTATACTTTAGACACATGAGAGATGTATAATCAGTGGGTTAGAGGTGTGTTGATGAATCATTATTACGTGACCACGGCTGGCCCAGCAAAATGGTTAATTCAGCAAAGCTTTGGAACCAAGACTGCTGGATAATCAATGGTGTACCAGTATTGGGAAAGCAAAAATAAAGGAAGGGACTCTCAGTTCCTCAATTCAGCCACTCTTAACTGCATTCTACAGTAAAGAGGAGATACACAGATAATACTTGTTTTCCCCTAGTGCCAGGGATACACATATCTAATTCCTTTTCTGCACCATTTCTGATCTTCCAAAGTCCATTTTCTTTGATATCAATTATACTGAAGGTGAACTGAAACATGCTTGTAAAGTATCAACTTCCAACACAATGAATGCCAGAAACAAGAAACTAATTTTGTGTTACAGGGAGAGAGTTTTACACTCATGTTGCCCCATCTCTTAACCTTGTACTTAACTAAGTGTACAATAACTTTACTTCCTGTGTCTGTATGAACACACACACACACACACACACACACACACACACACACACACACTTACACACCCTTGACTATGCCAGGTAGTGTCTTACTAGGTTTATGTAGTTCATAAAATCATGGAGAAAATATCAAAACTAGGTTTATGCAGTTCATAAAATCTTGGAGATAATCTTGAGTTTTGTGACTGCAGTAAATGATGAAAAACAATAATTCCCTATAATGTAAAGATTGAATTCAAGCACTTACTTTGTCAAAAATGTGCACATTTTTATTTCATCATTCACATTCATACGATATTGATTTAAGTTTATACAACTTACTAGCTCATTCATATATAATCCTAATTTATGTCTGAAAAAATGATAAGAATGTTTCACACTACTACACCAGTCAAGTGAGACATACACCTATCACCCTTTCATCCAAATTTACAAATTTCATCCCCACATCCCATCAGCATTTATTCCCATAATATCCTTGTCTTTAAGACACCTATATTTGGTCATTTTCTTAGCTTAATCCTTTCCCTTATATATTCCTCCACTTTTCATAGGCCTTTACTGACTTATCCACAATGTTCTCCATTGATGTATTTTTTTTTTTTTTTTTTGCTTTGTCGCTGTCTCCCGCATTTGCGAGGTAGCGCAAGGAAACAGATGAAAGAAATGGCCCAACCCACCCCTTTACACATGTATATACATACGTCCACACACGCAAATATACATACCTACACAGCTTTCCATGGTTTACCCCAGATGCTTCACATACCCTGATTCAATCCACGGACAGCAAGTCAACCCCGGTATACCACATCGATCCAATTCACTCTATTCCTTGCCCTCCTTTCACCCTCCTGCATGTTCAGGCCCCGATCACACAAAATCTTTTTCACTCCATCTTTCCACCTCCAATTTGGTCTCCCTCTTCTCGTTCCATCCACCTCTGACACATATATCCTCTTGGTCAATCTTTCCTCACTCATTCTCTCCATGTGCCCAAACCATTTCAAAACACCCTCTTCTGCTCTCTCAACCACGCTCTTTTTATTTCCACACATCTCTCTTACCCTTACGTTACTTACTCGATCAAACCACCTCACACCACACATTGTCCTCAAACATCTCATTTCCAGCACATCCATCCTCCTGCGCACAACTCTATCCATAGCCCACGCCTCGCAACCATACAACATTGTTGGAACCACTATTCCTTCAAACATACCCATTTTTGCTTTCCGAGATAATGTTCTCGACTTCCACACATTCTTCAAGGCTCCCAGGATTTTCACCCCCTCCCCCACCCTATGATCCACTTCCGCTTCCATGGTTCCATCCACCGCCAGATCCACCCCAAGATATCTAAAACACTTTACTTCCTCCAGTTTTTCTACATTCAAACTTACCTCCCAATTGACTTGACCCTCAACCCTACTGTACCTAATAACCTTGCTCTTATTCACATTTACTCTTAACTTTCTTCTTTCACACACTTTACCAAACTCAGTCACCAGCTTCTGCAGTTTCTCACATGAATCAGCCACCAGCGCTGTATCATCAGCGAACAACAACTGACTCACTCCCCAAGCTCTCTCATCCACAACAGACTTCATACTTGCCCCTCTTTCCAAAACTCTTGCATTCACCTCCCTAACAACCCCATCCATAAACAAATTAAACAACCATGGAGACATCACACACCCCTGCTGCAAACCTACATTCACTGAGAACCAATCACTTTCCTCTCTTCCTACATGTACACATGCCTTACATCCTCGATAAAACTTTTCACTGCTTCTAACAACTTGCCTCCCACACCATATATTCTTAATACCTTCCACAGAGCATCTCTATCAACTCTATCATATGCCTTCTCCAGATCCATAAATGCTACATACAAATCCATTTGCTTTTCTAAGTATTTCTCACATACATTCTTCAAAGCAAACACCTGATCCACACATCCTCTACCACTTCTGAAACCACACTGCTCTTCCCCATTCTGATGCTCTGTACATGCCTTCACGGGGGAGCGGGGGCCAGAAATCCTCTCCTCATTGTATTTTCTAACTTTCTAAAATGGGAAACAGTAGAAGGAGTCACGCGGGGAGTGCTCATCCTCCTCGAAGGCTCAGACTGGGGTGTCTAAATGTGTGTGGATGTAACCAAGATGTGAAAAAAAGGAGAGATAAGTAGTATGTTTGAGGAAAGGAACCTGGATGTTTTGGCTCTGAGTCAAATGAAGCTCAAGGGTAAAGGGGAAGAGTGGTTTGGGAATGTCTTGGGAGTAAAGTCAGGGGGTAGTGAGAGGACAAGAGCAAGGGAAGGAGTAGCAGTACTCCTGAAACAGGAGTTGTGGGAGTATGTGATAGAATGTAAGAAAGTAAATTCTCGATTAATATGGGTAAAACTGAAAGCTGATGGAGAGAGATGGGTGATTATTGGTGCATATGCACCTGGGCATGAGAAGAAAGATCATGAGAGGCAAGTGTTTTGGGAGCAGCTGAATGAGTGTGTTGGTGGTTTTGATGCACGAGACCGGGTGATAGTGATGGGTGATTTGAATGCAAAGGTGAGTAATGTGGCAGTTGAGGGAATAATTGGTATACATGGGGTGTTCAGTGTTGTAAATGGAAATGGTGAAGAGCTTGTAGATTTATGTGCTGAAAAAGGACTGGCGATTGGGAATACCTGGTTTAAAAAGCGAGATATACATAAGTATACGTATGTAAGTAGGAGAGATGGCCAGAGAGCGTTATTGGATTACGTGTTAATTGACAGGCGCGCGAAAGAGAGACTTTTGGATGTTAATGTGCTGAGAGGTGCAACTGGAGGGATGTCTGATCATTATCTTGTGGAGGCGAAGGTGAAGATTTGTATGGGTTTTCAGAAAAGAAGAGTGAATGTTGGGGTGAAGAGGGTGGTGAGAGTAAGTGAGCTTGGGAAGGAGACTTGTGTGAGGAAGTACCAGGAGAGACTGAGTACAGAATGGAAAAAGGTGAGAACAATGGAAGTAAGGGGAGTGGGGGAGGAATGGGATGTATTTAGGGAATCAGTGATGGATTGCACAAAAGATGCTTGTGGCATGAGAAGAGTGGGAGGTGGGTTGATTAGAAAGGGTAGTGAGTGGTGGGATGAAGAAGTAAGATTATTAGTGAAAGAGAAGAGAGAGGCATTTGGACGATTTTTGCAGGGAAAAAATGAAATTGAGTGGGAGATGTATAAAAGAAAGAGGCAGGAGGTCAAGAGAAAGGTGCAAGAGGTGAAAAAGAGGGCAAATGAAAGTTGGGGTGAGAGAGTATCATTAAATTTTAGGGAGAATAAAAAGATGTTCTGGAAGGAGGTAAATAAAGTGCGTAAGACAAGGGAGCAAATGGGAACTTCAGTGAAGGGCGCAAATGGGGAGGTGATAACAAGTAGTGGTGATGTGAGAAGGAGATGGAGTGAGTATTTTGAAGGTTTGTTTAATGTGTTTGATGATAGAGTGGGAGATATAGGGTGTTTTGGTCGAGGTGGTGTGCAAAGTGAGAGGGTTAGGGAAAATGATTTGGTAAACAGAGAAGAGGTAGTAAAAGCTTTGCGGAAGATGAAAGCCGGCAAGGCAGCAGGTTTGGATGGTATTGCAGTAGAATTTATCAAAAAAGGGGGTGACTGTATTATTGACTGGTTGGTAAGGTTATTTAATGTATGTATGACTCATGGTGAGGTGCCTGAGGATTGGCGGAATGCGTGCATAGTGCCATTGTACAAAGGCAAAGGGGATAAGAGTGAGTGCTCAAATCACAGAGGTATAAGTTTGTTGAGTATTCCTGGTAAATTATATGGGAGGGTATTAATTGATGTATCATGTTCCATAAATCTTTCTAATGTGTTCTTCACACTATATCTTTCTCATCCATCAATTTGTAATTATAATTCTAAATGGATCATCCCATATACCTTATTTTCTCAAACTGTATATCTTTCTTACATTCTTTTTTTACTACTACTGCTACTATAATGCATATTGGATAATCCCCATAATATTCCATAACAAAAAAAAATTAGTCTAAAAGTCTGCCATTAATTGTTTCAATGCTATACAGTCACATGGCTAGTGCTTGCCACCACAACTTCAATTATGTTCAACTTTTGATTATATCTATGTAAACGTAAATGGATATCTCATCTATGTTGCTAATTAATGAAGGGCAATTGGGTGAAATGCCAACCACAAGACTTCCGTGTGACTACCTACCTACCTATCTGTGTATGGTCAACTATGATATTAGTACATTTTCATCATAACAGCCTATGCCTGATAAAACTGAAGTAAATGGATAAGAAAGCAATCATCTTCCAATAATCTTAGCCAAATTCTTTCCTAACAGTTCTTTCAGCATAATTCCTGATGGCTTTTAATTCATTTCTTTTCACTGTTAATCCTTCCAGCCATCACCTAAGTTGACACATCAAGCAATAACCCTAATCTACAACATCTGATACACTTCTTGTAGCTCTGAATTATCTAGTTTTTTATGCAAATACAAATTCCTTGCCAGAATTCATCACAGCATTTATAATACCTTGGTTAAAAAGTGTAAGTAAAATAATTCCTTGATGCAAGAATGTGCTCTCTAACCTTGAACAATGTAAGCAGCAAGCATAGCAGCATCAGCCTGAGAACAGTATAGCCTTCCATGTAAAAGATCTCGTCGAAGCTGAAGAAAGAGTTGATACCGAGTGATCTCCTCTTGAAGTCTGAGAGGATCCGCAGGATAGAACTTGACACGAAAACAAAAGAGGATTGGTGATAAATCTGTAAGGGAAAAATCATCAGAAATGGTTGTGGAGAGGTGAAAAGCTTATTATATCATAATGCTGATATGGATTAAAAATAATCTTGGTGTCTAGAAAGAGAAATAACAGAATTAAAGAGTAAATGCTGCATTATGAAAGAGTGATCAGTAAAGCAGAATACACAGGAATCATGCAATGTGGACTTGGGGAAAGAAGAGATAAGAAAAGGAAGATTACATTATTTACGAGTGAGGTTAATCAAAATTAGTATTGAGGATAGTTCAATCAAATTCAGGGGACAAAATAAGATAGTGTAATAGAGTTAGCAGAAATATGGAGACACAAAATGTTTGGAAGAGGTACTGCATACAAGAAACCTCAACATAATGGAAAATGGAACAGAGAATACAGAAAGAGTTAGACACAATATCTACCATCCACTTATAAATAATTGGCCAAGACTATCATCTTTAAACATTTGGGTATGGAGAAAATTCCTCCACTGTACAAGAAAACTCATCCACCTGGTAATAAAATAAACAGTAAACTTTTCTTATAATCATTCTTACTATCTTTTTTCATACATATTCGCCTTTTCCCGCATTAGCGAGGTAGCGTTAAGAACAGGAATGAGCCTTGGAGGAATATCCTCACTTGGCCCCCTTCTCTGTTCCTTCTTTTGGAAAACTAAAAAAAAATGGAGGGGAGGATCATCATTATTATTATTGCTATTATTATACACTGTGACAAATTTTTCCTGGGTAAAGTGTTATTTTCTAATTGATTATGTCTAAAAAGTATAGAGAATGTCTATTACTCCCTTGAAACTTAGCTTTTGTGATCAGGACAGTGACATTTTGAAATTTACCTATTTTTCAGAACATTCCAGTGATGAGTAGCCGATGAAGAACTTTTTAGAAGTTTCCCGGAATATAAGCAGCAGTCAGAGGGGGAGAAAGACAGTGTAGATCCAGATTACAATTTCAGAGTTGCAGTTGAGGAGAGAAAAACCCATACTACCAAAATCAAAAAGACCTCAACGACCTGATCAGAGACCTTGGTCTCACAAAGTCCAGTGCCAAGCTTTTGACCGTCTAGGCTCAGCAATGGAACTTGTTGGATGAAAGTGTGCAATTCACAGATCAAAGGAAGCATCACCTACGTTTTTCTAGCTTCTTCATCTATCAAAATGGGCTCTGCTTTTGCCACAATGTAACAAGTCTGTTCAAGGCAATAGGAATCACCTCTTTATTGACAACTCATCCAAGCCTTGCTGCTCCATAATGGGAGCAAGTATTGGCCTCTTTCCCTGCTCACTTGGTGCACCTCAAAGAAGAATACAACTGTGTCAAAACCTTGTTAGATGCCAAATTCTCTGTGGGGATGAACATCAAGTGGAAGCCAATGGTGGACCCCCAAGGTGTTGATGCCACCACAGCGCATAAAATTACGCCTTATGAAACAATCTGTCGTAGCTCTAGACAAGGAGTCTGCAGCCATCAGATATCTTTCAGACTTCTTCTCTAAGATGTCTCTGGCAAAATTAAAAGCCAATGTCTTCACCAGACCACAGACAAAGAAAATTCTGGAGTGCAAGGAATTCCAAAAGAAACTCACTAGGAAGGAGAAAGCAGCTTGGTACAGCTTTGTTGCACTGGTTTGAGGCTTTCTGGCCAATCACAAGGCAGAAAACTATTTGGAGCTGGTTGAGACTATGATGAACTCCAGCAAAATGGGTTGCAGGATATCCCTCAAATTCCATATCCTTGATGCTCATCTTGATAGATTCAAAGAGAACATGGAAGTGTACTCGAAGGAGCAAAGCAAGTGCTTCCACCAGGATGTACTGAACTATGAATGCTACTACTAAGGAAGGTATAACAAGAACATGATAGGAGATTATATTTGTGGTTGGATTCATGAAAGCGATTTACGGTACAATCATAAATCTCAAAAAACTACTCATTTCTCCATCTCTTGTGATCACTTTTGTTTAAAATCATTGTAAACACATGTTAATTTTGATTTATATGTTGTTTTTCTGACTTTAAGTGAATGAAAATGTGCAAATTCCCTTGTTGCCCAATTGGAAATAGGTAAATTTCATAACATCAATGTCCTGGTCACAAAAGCAGCCTGAAGGGAATAATAGCCCTTTTCTCTACTTTTTATGCATAAGCAACTAGGGAATTACACTTAATACCCAAGAAAGGGTAGAGTGGTGGGATGAAGAAGTAAGATTGTTGCCAAAAGAGAAGACAGAGGCATTTGGATGATTTTTGCAGGGAAGTAGTGCGAATGAGTGGGAGATGTATAAAAGAAAGAGGCAGGGGGACAAGACAAGGTGCAAGAGGTGAAAAAGAGGGCAAATGAGAGTTGGGGTGAGAGAGTATCTTTAAATTTTAGGGAGGATAAAGAGATGTTTTGCAAGGAGGTAAATAAAGTGCGTAAGACAAGAGAACAAATGGGAACATCAGTGAAGGGGCTAATGGGGAGGTAATAACAAGTAGTGATGATGAGAAGATGGAGTGAGTATTTTGAAGGTTTGATGAATGTGTTTGATGATCGAATGGCAGATAAAGGGTGTTTCAGTCGAAGTGGTGTGCGAAGTGAGATGGTAAGGGAGAATGGTTTGGTAAACAGAGAAGAGGTAGTGAAAACTTTGTGGAAGATGAAAGCTGGCGAAGCAGCGAGTTTGTATAGTATTGCAGTGGAATTTATCAAAAGAGAGGGTGACTGTGTTGTTGACTGGTTGGTAAGGATATTCAATGTATGCATGGTTCATGGTGAAGTGCCTAAGGATTGGCAGAATGCATGCATAGTGCCATTGTACAAAGGCAAAGGGGATAAAGGTGAGTGTTCAAATTACAGAGGCTTTAGTTTGTTGAGTATTCCTTGGAAATGATATGGGAGGGTACTGATTGAGAGGGTAAAGGCATGTACAGAGCATCAAATTGGGGAAGAGCAGTGTGGTTTCAGAAGTGGTAGAGAATGTGTGGATCAGGTGTTTGCTTTGAAAAATGTATGTGAGAAATACTTAGAAAAACAAATGGATTTTATTGTAGCATTTATGGATCTGGAGAGGGCATAGGATAGAATTGATAAAGATGTTCTGTGGAAGGTATTAAGAGCATATGGAGCGGAAGGTAAGTTGCTACAAACAGCGAAAAGTTTTTATTAAGGATGTAAGGCATGTGTATGAGTAGGAAGAGATGAGAGTGATTGGCTCTCAGGGAATGTCGGCTTGTGGCAAAGGTGCCTGATGTCTCGATGGTTGTTTAATTTGTCTATGGTTGGGGTTGTTCGGGAGGTGAATACAAGAGCTTTGGAGAGAGGGGCAAGTATGCAGTCTGTTGTGGATGAGAGGGCTTGGGAAGTGAGTCAGTTTTTGTTTACTGATGATACAGCGCTGGTGGCTGATTTGGATGAGAAACTGCAGAAGTTGGTGACTGAGTTTGGTAAAGCGTGTGAAAGAAGAAAGCTGAGAGTAAATGTGAATAAGAGCAAGGTTATTAGGTTCAGTAGGGTTGAGGGACAAATTAATTGGGAGGTAAGTTTGAATGGAGAAAAACTGGAGGAACTGAAGTGTTTTAGATATCTGGGAGTGGATTTGGCAGCGGATGAAACCAAGGAAACAGAAGTGAGTCACAGGGTGGGGGAGGGGGCGAAGGTCCTGGGAACATTGAAGAATGTGTGGAAGATGAGAACATTATCTCAATGGATTGACCCAGGGCATGTGAAGCATCTGGGGTAAACCATGGAAAGTTTTGTTGGGCCTGGATGTGGAAAGGGAGCTGTAGTTTCGGTGCATTACACATGACAGCTAGAGACTGAGTGTGAACGAATATGGCCTTTGTTGTCTTTTCCTAGCACTACCTCGTGTGTGCACAGGGGGAGGGGGGGTACTATTTCATGTGTGGTGGGGTGGCAATAGAAATGGATGAAGGCAGCAAGTATGAATACGTACATGTGCATATATGTATATGTCTGTGTATGTATATGTTGTATATTTTGAAATGTGTATGTTTATGTGTGTGTGTGTATGTTTTTTTTTTCCATGCTATTTGACATTTCTCGCATTAGCAAGGTAGCGTTAAGAACAGAGGACTGAGCCTTTGAGGGAATATCCTCACTTGGCCCACTCCTCTGTTCCTTCTTTAGGAAAACTAAAAACGAGAGGGGAGGATTTCCAGCCCCCGCTCCCTTCCCCTTTAGTCGCCTTTGATGACATGCAGGGAATACATGGGAAGTATTCTTTCTCCCCTATCCCCAGGGATATGTATGTATTTGTTTATGTATATACATATGTAGGTGGGTGGGTTGGGGCATTCTTTCGTACGTTTCCTTGCACTACCTTGCTAACGTGGGAGATAGCGACTAAGTATAATAATAATAATAACAATATTAATAATAATAATAATGATAGTAATAATAGCAATAACAACTCAAGAACAAAAATTGTGGGATACAGTGAATTATTATACTTGATTGCTATTTTCTGCATTAGTGAGGCAGTGCCAGGAAACAAAGACCCATCCGCTCATATACAAAAACATATATACAAACATGTACACATACATATCAGCATAATCATACATACATACATGCAAATACATATACATATATACACACATACATATTCCTGAAAGTTAAGTTAGAAAGTTAAAATACAAGGAGGGGAGGGTTTCTAGCCCCCAACTCCTGTCCCTTTTAGTCGCTTTCTATGACACATGAGGAATGCGTAGGAAGTATTCTTTCTCCCCTATCCCCAGGGGAGTCACACAGGGAGTGCTTATCCTCCTCGAAGGCTCAGATTGGGGTGTCTAAATGTGTGTGGATGTAACCAAGATGAGAAAAAAAGGATAGATAGGTAGTATGTTTGAGGAAAGGAACCTGGATGTTTTGGCTCTCAGTGAAACGAAGCTCGAGGGTAAAGGGGGAGAGTGGTTTGGAAATGTCTTGGGAGTAAAGTCAGGGGTTAGCGAGAGGACGAGCAAGGGAAGGAGTAGCACTACTCCTGAAACAGGAGTGGTGGGAGTATGTGATAGAGTGAAAGAAAGTAAACTCTAGATTGATATGGGTAAAACTGAAAGTGGATGGAGAGAGATGGGTGATTATTGGTGCATATGCACATGGGCATGACAAGAAAGATCATGAGAGGCAAGTGTTTTGTGAGCAGCCGAGCGAGTGTGTTTGTAGTTTTGATGCACGAGACCGGGTTATAGTGATGGGTGATTTGAATGCAAAGGTGAGTAATGTGGCAGTTGAGGGAATAACTGGTGTACATGGGGAGGTCAGTGTTGTAAATGGAAATGGTGAAGAGCTTGTAGATTTATGTGCTGAAAAAGGACTGGTGATTGGGATTACCTGGTATAAAAAGAGATATACATAAGTATACATATGTAAGTAGGAGAGATGGCCAGAGAGAGTTATTGGATTAATTGACAGGCGTGTGAAAGAGAGACTTTTGGATGTTAATGTGCTGAGAGGTGCAACTGGAGGGATGTCTGATCATTATCTTGTGGAGGAGAAGGTGAAGATTTGTAGAGGTTTTTAGAAAAGAAGAGAGAATGTTGGGGTGAAAAGAGTGGTGAGAGTAAGTGAGCTTGGGAAGGAGACTTGTGAGGAAGTACCAGGAGAGACTGAGTACAGAATGGAAAAAGGTGAGAACAAAGGACGTAAGGGGAGTGAGGGAGGAACGGGATGTATTTAGGGAAGCAGTGATGGATTGTGCAAAAGATGCTTGTGGCATGAGAAGCATGGGAGGTGAGCAGATTAGAAAGGGTAGTGAGTGGTGGGATGAAGAAGTAAGATTATTAGTGAAAGAGAAGAGAGATGTATTTGGATGATTTTTACAGGGAAATAATGCAAATGACTGGGAGATGTATAAAAGAAAGAGGCAGGAGGGCAAGAGAAGGGTGCAAGAGGCAAAAAAGAGGGCAAATGAGAGTTGGGGTAAGAGAGTATCATTAAATTTTAGGGAGAATAAAAAGATGCTTTGGAAGGAGGTAAATACAGTGCATAAGACAAGGGAACAAATGGGAACATCAGTGAAGGGGGCTAATGGGGAGGTGATAACAAGTAGTGGTGATGTGAGAAGATGGAGTGGGTATTTTGAAGGTTTGTTAAATGTGTTTGATGATAGAGTGGCAGATATAGGGTGTTTTGGTTGAGGTGGTGTGCAAAGTGAGAGGGTCAGGGAGAATGATTTGGTAAACAGAGAAGAGGTAGCAAAAGCTTTGTGAAAGATGAAAGCCGGCAAGGTAGCGGGTTTGGATGGTATGGCAGTGGAATTTATCAAAAAGGGGGTGACTGTATTGTTGACTGGTTGGTAGGGTTATTTAATGTATGTATGACTCATGGTGAGGTGCCTGACGACTGGCAGAATGCTTGCAATGTGCCTTTGTACAAAGGCAAAGGGGATAAAAGTGAGTGCTTAAATTACAGAGGTATAAGTTTGTTGAGTATTCCTGGTAAATCATATGGGAGGGTATTGATTGAGAGGGTGAAGGCATGTACAGAGCATCAGAATGGGGAAGAGCAGTGTTGTTTCAGAAGTGGAAGAGGATGTGCGGATCAGGTGTTTGCTTTGAAGAATGTATGTGAGAAATACTTAGAAAAGCAAATGGATTTGTATGCAGCATTTTTGGATCTGGAGAAGGCATATGATAGAGTTGATAGAGATGCACGTAGAAGGTATTGAGAATATAAGGTGTGGGAGGTAAGTTGTTAGAAGCAGTGAAAAGTTTTTATCGAGGATGAAAGGCATGTGTACGTGTAGGAAGAGAGGAAAGTGATTGGTTCTCAGTGAATGTTGGTTTGCGGCAGGGGTACGTGATGTCTCCATGGTCGTTTAATTTGTTTATGGATGGGGTTGTTAGGGAGGGGAATACAAGAGTTTTGGAAAGAGGGGCAAGTATGCAGTCTGTTGTGGATGAGAAAGCTTGGGAAGTGAGACAGTTGTTGTTTGCTGATAATTCAGCGCTGGTGGCTGATTCTGGTGAGAAACTGCAGGAGCTGGTGACTGAGTTTGGTAAAGTGAAAGAAGAAAGCTGGGAGTAAATGTGAATAAGAGCAAGGTTATTAGGTACAGTAGGGTTGAGGGACAAGTCAATTGGGAGGTAAGTCTAAATGGAGAAAAACTGGAGGAAGTGAAGTGTTTTAGATATCTTGGAGTGGATTTGGCAGCGGATGGAACCATGGAATCGGAAATGAATCATAGGGTGGGGGAGGGGGCAAAAGTTCTGGGAGCGTTGAAAAATGTGTGGAAATCGAGCACGTTATCATGGAAAGCAAAAACCAACCTCTTATTCACTGCCACACATCTTTCTTACCCTTTCTTTACTTACTCAATTAAACCATCTTACACCACACATTGTCCTCAAACATTTTATTTCCAATGCATCCATCCTCCTACACACAACCCTACATAGCCTATGCACATGCCACATTCTTCATCACTTCCAGAACCTTCGCCCCCCTCCCCCATCCTATGACTCACTTCTGCTTCCAAGATTCCATTCACTGCCAAGTCCACTCAAGGATATCTTAAACACTTCACTTCCTCCAATTTTTCTCCATTCAGACTTACATCCCACTGACTTGCCTCTCAACCCTGCTGAACCTAATAACCTTGCTGTTATTCACATTTACTCTCAAATTTCTCCTTTCACACACTATTCTAAACTCAGTCACCAACTTCTACAGTTTCTCACTCGAATCAGCCATCAGAGCTGTATTATCAGCAAACAACAATTGACCCATTTACCATGCCTCATCCCAGCAGAATGCATACTTCCCCTCTCTCCATAATTCTTGCATTTACCTCCCTAACCACCTCATCCATAAGCAAATCAAACAACTGTAGTGACATCACATGCCCCTGTCGCAGACCGAACTTCACTGAGAACCAATCACTCTCCTCTCTTCTTAACTGTACACATGCCTTACATCCTTGATAAAAACTTCTCACTGCTTCTAGCAGCTTACCTGACACACCTAACAACCCTATCATATGTCTTCTCCAGATCCATGAATGGTACATAAAAATCGATCTGTTTTTCTAAGTATTTCTTACAAACATTCTTCATAGTATATCCCTGATCCAGACATCCTCTTCCATTTCTGAAACCACACTACTCCTCCTCAATCTGATGCTCTGTACATGCCTTCACCCTCTCAATCAATACCCTCCCATACAATTTTCCAGGTATACTAAACAAACTTATGCCTTTGTAGTTTGAACACTCAAGTACCTTTATCCCCTTTGCCTTTGTACAATGGCACTATACATGCATTCTGCCAATCCTCTGGCACTTCACCATGATCCATACATACAATGAATATCCTTACCAACCAATCAACAACACAGTCACCCCCTTTCTTAAATTCAACTGCAGTACCATCCACTCCCACTGCCTTACCAGATTTCACCTTCTGCAAGGCTTTCACCACCTCCTCTCTTCACTAAATAACTCTCTCTGAATCTCTCATTTCACACACCATCCCGACCAAAATGCCTTACATCTGGCACTCCATCATCAAACACTTTCAACAAACCTTCAAAATACTCACTCCATCTTTTCCTCACTCCATCACTGTACCCGTTATCACTTCCCCCTTGCCCTCTTCACTACTGTTCCCATTTGCTCTCTTGACTTTCACATTATTCACCTCCTTCCAAAAATCTTTTTATTTTCCCAAAAGTTTAATGATACTCTCACCTCAACTCTCATTTGCCCTCTTTTTTAACCCTTGCACTTTCCTTTTGACCTCCTGCCACTTTCTCTTATACATCTCCCATTTATTGGCATGCCTTCCTTGTAAGCACCATCCAAATGCATCTATTTTCTCTTTCACTAACAACTTTACTTATTAATCCCACCACTCACTATCCTTTCTAATCTGCCCCCTCCCATCTTTCTCATGCCACATGCATCTCTTGCACATGCCATCACTGCTTCCATAAATATATCCCATTTCTCATCCACTCCAGTCACTTCATTTGCTATCACCTTTTGCCATCCTACACCCAAGTCTCCTTTCCAAGCTCACTTACTCTCATCACTCTCATCTCCCCCTACATTCTCTCCTCTTTTCTGAAAACCTCTACAAATCTTCACCTTCGCTTCCAAAAGACAGTAATCAGACATCCCACCAGCTGCCCCTCTCAAAAAATTTATGTCCAAAAATCTCTCTGTTACACACCTATCAATTCATATGTAATCTAATAATGTTCTTTAACCATCTTTCTTACTCACATATGTATACTTGTGTATATCTATCATTTTAAACCAGGTATTCCCAATCACCAGAATTTTTTTCAGAACACAAATCAACAAGCTCTTCACCATTTCCATTCACAACATTGAATACCCGATGTACATCAATTATAACATCAACTGCCACATTACTTAACTTTGCATTCAAATTACCCATCATCAATACCCAGTCTCGTGCATTAACACTGCTGACTCACTCACTCCGCTGCTCCCAAAACACTTGCCTCTCATGATCTTTCTTCTCATAACCAGATGCATAAGCACCGAAAATCACCCATCTCTTGCCATCCACTTTCAGCTTTACCGTTATCTAGAATTCATTTTCTTACACTCTATCACACAGTCCCACAACTCCTGCTTCAGGAGTAGTGCTACTCCTTCCTTAGGTCTTGTCTCTCACGAACCCCGAACTTTACTCCCTAGATGTTTCCAAACCCTTCTTCAGAGCCAGAACATCCAAGTTTCCTCAAACATGCTACCTATCTCTCCTTTCTTCTCATCTTGGTTACATCCACACACACACATTCAGATACCCGAGTATGAGACTTCGAGGGGGATGAGCACTCCCTGCTTGACTCCTTCTGTTTCCTCTTTTAAAAATTGAAATGTAAGAGGTGGAGGGTTTCATGTCCCCTGCTCCCACCCCCTTTAGTCCCCCTTCTACGACATGCGGGGAATACGGGGCTTGAATTCTTTTTCCCCTACCTCAGGGATGAAAATGTAGAATAAATGTTAACATCATACATTTACATAAACTTGACTAAATTAATCAAAAAAGCCCTTGAATGCAATTTATACATTAAAGTTTCAGAGATTCTGTTCAGGAATGTCCTTATGTTTGCAATGGCCTATCCCACTTTTGGGGAACTTTATACAGGTACACCAATGATTTTCCGGCAACTGATGGTTTGGCACCTCCTTTAGTCCAGTCAAAATTACGTGAGGGAACTTGAAATTACCACGGCCACCAGACTAGTTTACTGGGCAGCCACAGATGGCATTGTGTGTGGGGCACACTTATTTTCATTCTTTACACTGCACTTGTTGGTGGTGATACCACAATTCTGTGAGATTCTTAGCTTATTTTGCATAAATTCAACCATAGCTATGGCTTCTAAGACATATGAGAGTGTCAGTCATGGTGTCAAACGTAAACATCAGTCCATATCGATCCAAGATAAAGTAGAACTGTTGAAAAATATGGACTGTGGTGTTTTGGTGCGTAAGCTGTGTGACATGTACAGTATTGGTTCATCAACTGTTTACGATATGAAAAAGCAAAGGGAGAAAATATTGAACTTCTATGCAGACAGCAATTCCAAGAAGCAAATGACGATTGGAAAACTATGAAAGATGGTATGAGTACTGAGCATGATCGAGTGATGATGGAAAGGTTTCAACAGTATCGAAGTGATGGAGTGGACAGTCAGGTAGCATGATAATGGACCAGGCTAAGTTGCTCCATAAAGAACTTGAATTACAACATGAACATGACTATAGTGAAGGATGGGTTCAAAGATTCAAGAAGGGTCATGGAATTTCCATGAATAAAGTGTGTGGAGAAAAGCGGTCTGCAAACCATAAAGGAGCTGCCGAGTATGCGGACGAATTTGCAAAACTCGTAGCTGACAAGCACCTCAGTCCTGAGCAGGTGTATATTGTATTTCATTTATTTATTAAATTTACATTTGATATTTGTTTAATCTGAATTTCTAGCAGTCCAAGGTATACTTTAGACACATGGGAGATGTATAATTAGTGGGTTAGAGGTGTGTCGATGAATTATTACTGCGTGACCATGGTAGGTCTGGCAAAATGGTTAATTCGGTAAGGCTTTGGAACCAAGAGTGCTGAAAAAACCAGTGGTGTACATGTATTTTGTTAAGATATGAAAACAATTACAAACAATAACCATATGATACTGATGCCTTGCACTTTTCATTGCTGTGATCCTCTTATAAGAACCCTTCCATGGACTCCTCTAGTCCTTAACCCACTGACTGCTGATAAACCATATACAATATGAGACACCTCCAGCAAATACTGTAAGTGTGCTGTATATCCTGGTTAGGGTAAACAATGAAGTAGTAAATCTGGAAGCATTTATTGTCTACTCACAATTTTTCCACTTGATCTCTTTCAAAGTTTGATCTGAAGAATGGTTACTGGCAATGTGTACAAAATGATCAGTCAACTATCTTTCCATGTTTCACACACCACTAGGAAGTAATAAGTGGTTAAAATTACCATTTCGTTTAGCTGTAAATAGTAAAATATTCCAGAAGAGGCTGAATGCTGCCCTAGTGGGTCTGAAAGGAGATGTATGTGTAGCTGGTGAACATGAGAGTAATGTAATGTGTGTTAACTGTTAAAGAGATGCAGGAAGCAAGGGAACAAGCTCAAAAATTGTAAGACAGAACTGAGGAAATCTGAGATTTCTTTTCTAAGCCATAAGGCATCTAAACATGGTTTGAAACCTTATCCTGAGAAGATAGCAACCATGGTAAAGATGAAAATTCCACAAAATGTGACAAAGGTACGGAGATTAGCAGGCATGGTGAATTATCTAGCTAGATTCTTGCATATATTGTCTAATGTAATGGAACCTATCCATCAACTAGTTAATAAAGATGTTGAATGGCAACAGGGAAGAGTACAGGGAAACTCTAGGCAAGGTCAAGAAGTTGGTGACATCCTCTCTAGCATTAGGTTTCTATGACCAAAACAAACCAACAAGCATAGGTGCTATGCTGATGCATGAAGGTAAACCAATACCTTATGCAAGCAGTGTAATGACTCTTAAATGGACTACGTATGCACAGACAGAAAGAAATGATAGCAATTGTATTTGCCCTGACAAAGATTCATCAGTATACATTTGGGAGACTGACCAAAGTAATGAGTGACCACAAAAACAGCCCCTAGACCAAGTGCCACAGTGACCGCTCACCAGTATGACAAAGAATTGGAATATCAGCCCGGGTGATACATGCACATCGCAGATTTTTTGTCAAGGACACACTAGAGAATAAGAGAAGAAAAATGTTTGAGAATATCACTAGAGCATTTGGAGAAGATAAAGCAATCAACAACAAATGATGAGACAATGAATTTGGTCTTGAAAACCATAATTGCTGCATAAACTGAAACCAAAGAGTGTCCCCAACCAAGAGTTGAGTTCTCAGCACAAAATGGTCAGATATTCAAATGAGATAGGATGGTTTTATCTCATGTTTTGCATGCTAAGATCATAAAAGGCCATACACTCAACTCATACAAGTGTAGAAGGCTATTTGAAGCATGCAAGGGAATGTGTATACCGGCCAAGTATGAATGCTGAGATCAAAGAGCACATCACCCAGTGTAAAATATGCAAATTATTCAACAATACCCAACAGAAGGCCCCCTTAATGTCCCATGAGAAAGCAGACCAACCATGGGAAACAATAAGTGTTGATTTATTTGAGCTGAGGAATCAGAACTTTTTACTACTGTAGCACCTTTTGGGAATCTGATGTGTTGGATTACACAAGGACCAGCATAGTGAACAAAAGACTGAAAACTAACTTTGCAAGATATGGAATTCCATCAGTGCTGATCAGTGACAATGGGCCACAAATCATCAGTTCTAACTTCCCTCAATCAAATGGAATGCATGAATCAGTGACAAAGAGTCTGATCAGGAGAGCTGTGACCATCAGGAAATGATCTATATTTGGCCATATTGGACTACAAAACAACCCAATGCAGGATATGGAAATCAGTCCACCTCAATGGAACCTTGGAATGAACCAAACATTATTAACAATGTCATCTAAACTCCTATTACTGCATGGGACAGATGTTTCACTTGAAAAGAAAAAAAGACCATTCACAAATTTGAAGAGTGCATGGTACTACAATGAGACAGCGAACAATCTTGACCCATTAGAAGAAGGAAACATGGTAAGAATCAAACCAAGTACTCTCAGAGACAAGACCTGACAGAAAGAAACAGTGAAGAAGAGGTTGGATGTGAGGTCATATGAGGTGATAACAAATTGGAAAACAGTACAATGCAATAGACTAATGAATGAGACTTGGACAATGAAGAAAGGCCACGAGATAGTATGACGAGATGTGTAAGCTGATGCAGGATTAGAGACAGACTCAGGTTTGGTGGACAGTGTGAATACAGTAGTGGGTGTGCCAAGTGGTATCCAGAACCAGAAAAATGAAGTAGGTTATAGAGATTTTTTAATGAGGCAAATGAAGTTTAGGTTATAGAGATGATTCCAGTGCAGCAAGTGAAGTTACTAAGTGTAGTATGAGACCAACTATAAATGTGCTTCCAGTTAGATTTAAGGATTACACTGTAACCAAATAAATATGTTTGTACATAAGAATACTCACACAACGGTGTCATAAATAATCTCTCTTAGTTTAAATAATAACACATTTAACAACCCAATCATATATTTGTAATCAATATTTTCTATATTGATGCACAATTATACAGCACAATGCTTTGTCTTTCAAGAGAAAGGATGTAATAATATTCATGTTTATTACAGTCTATCGTAGCATGTTTTCTATAAGTAAGCAGCTACTTTGTTGATATCCACAAAAATATAAGAAATCTTTTCCTTGACAATATGCTGGGCAAGGTGATATTAATATGATGATAATCTACTTAAAATACATTTGGGACATTACATCTCACACTACAGCACACATCCCATTGTTCTATAAGTTTACTGGGTTTGCTACATATGATATTTCTTTGTGCAAGGTTTTCACAGAACATAATCCCTGCATAAAGCAAGAGATGGGTGTAACATTTAACACATCACAAGACCCATCATGCCCTAGATGCAACTTCAACAACGAAGACACTGAACACTTACTCCTCAATTTCTCTGTACTCATCCAGCTGAGACATACACAATATCACCACACTTTATGACCTATGGTCCTGCCCAGCAGATGTGGCAAATTTCCATAGAGATAAATAAACCCCACAGAAGGGACTCAAGGGGTAGGAAGGTAAGGTGAATAATACCTTTCACCTTCCTGCCCCAGAACCCATTTCTATGAGGCTTCCCCAGTGCTCAGAAAGCCAGACGTATACATACAGTGCACATATACATCATACTTTTAACTATTTCATTCATAATCTCCCCCTCAAACTCATTTTTTCCTCATCCAACTTTATCAAATTTCCACTTCACTATGCCTAACTAAACATATCTTATGTTTTAAGTCAATATTGCATCACATACTCATTCAATCAATCATACAATATCTGAATTTGTAGAATTCTCATATCCATCAATTGTTACTCACTTTTTATTTGTCTCAAGATGTTCTTGTTTGGATCTAGCCAATGCTGAAATAAATAAAAAAAAAGGAAAATTAAAAGCATTGTATAGAATAAATAAGGATATGCAATAACATCAATGCAACTGTGATTTAAGATGAAAAGGATTACTACCTAGTCACTTGAAGGTATTGCTGAAGAATAAATAAATAAAGGTACTTTTGTATTACAATACATTCCCATCTATTTAAATTTTCATATCAAAAACAAATAATTTATTCCCCTTAATCTAAACCATAAGAAAATGCCCAACGCAACAAATAAAATCATATGTCTGTCACACCAATTTAACACTATATGGGGTGGTAAACTCTCATATAAAAGATGCTACCTACTATATGCCATTGTAAAGACAAGGTAGCAGGCAATGAACACACAAAAGTAACACCTTTTTTTTTCTGCCTGATTTTGCCATTTCAAAAGAGACAAATGATAAGCATGACTTTCAAATGAACATTTTAGTCTTTTATGCCTTTAAGATCTAGTTCAATTTTTCAAGGTAGAATATCATATAATGGTGAGATAACATATCACTGAATCAATTTTCCTTTATGTAACTTTATTGCACTTTAAAAACCACAGTATACAACAGTGTACAATTCATAACAGAACAAAATACCACTTACTCTCTGTTTATTCTGGTCAACATAACGCAGAGCAAAGTAATCAGTTTCTATGAGATTAAGCTTGTTAAACACATAGTCTAGAAGAACTTTTCCTTTGTGGTAACTCTGAAAAAAAACATAATTTGTATTAATACACACATATCTTCATGATAATATAGTGACAACATCCTAACAGAACAGTAAGTCCTGTCTTTTTAATGGGCTGGTACACCATATGGGATACTTAATTCACAGTGCATGAAATGATGCATGTGCCAATCCACACAAGAGTTCTCAAGTTGTTATTTCTAACAAAAAAGAAACTTTTTGTCACACCCCCTAAACAAACCTGAACCCTCCAACCTCCCCTGTGGCATCCCAAGACCATTTATAGGTATGTAGTAAGCCTAAAGTAAAATTATGGGGTGAATGTACTAAAGCTCTGGACTTAGTAAACCAGAAGGCTTTATGAGAAAAGTAGCAAATCAAATACTATAGGTAAACATGTGATTGTCCAAAACATGTTTTGGACAATCACGTTTACCAAATTGCATCCTAGCTATGTCTCTTCGATGTATATCAACTGACTGTTATATTTCTCTCTTGTGTCTCCCCTGATGATGTGATTATTACACGAAAGTACACTTGGGAACTTTTCGTGTTTCATTTTCCCCGTGGACTCATAGGAATATAGGAATATATATATATATATAAATATATATATATATATATATATATATATATATATATATTTTTTTTTTTTTTTTTTTATACTTTGTCGCTGTCTCCCGCGTTTGCGAGGTAGCGCAAGGAAACAGACGAAAGAAATGCCCCCCCCCCATACACATGTACATACACACGTCCACACACGCAAATATACATACCTACACAGCTTTCCATGGTTTACCCCAGACGCTTCACATGCCCCGACTCAATCCACTGACAGCACGTCAACCCCTATATACCACATCGCTCCAATTCACTCTATTCCTTGCCCTCCTTTCACCCTCCTGCATGTTCAGGCCCCGATCACACAAAATCTTTTTCACTCCATCTTTCCACCTCCAATTTGGTCTCCCTCTTCTCCTCGTTCCCTCCACCTCCGACACATATATCCTCTTGGTCAATCTTTCCTCACTCATTCTCTCCATGTGCCCAAACCATTTCAAAACACCCTCTTCTGCTCTCTCAACCATGCTCTTTTTATTTCCACACATCTCTCTTACCCTTACGTTACTTACTCGATCAAACCACCTCACACCACACATTTTCCTCAAACATCTCATTTCCAGCACGTCCATCCTCCTGCGCACAACTCTATCCATAGCCCACGCCTCGCAACCATACAACATTGTTGGAACCACTATTCCTTCAAACATACCCATTTTTGCTTTCCGAGATAATGTTCTCGACTTCCACACATTTTTCAAGGCTCCCAAAATTTTCGCCCCCTCCCCCACCCTATGATCCACTTCCGCTTCCATGGTTCCATCCGCTGACAGATCCACTCCCAGATATCTAAAACACTTCACTTCCTCCAGCTTTTCTCCATTCAAACTCACCTCCCAATTGACTTGACCCTCAACCCTACTGTACCTAATAACCTTGCTCTTATTCACATTTACTCTTAACTTTCTTCTTCCACACACTTTACCAAACTCAGTCACCAGCTTCTGCAGTTTCTCACATGAATCAGCCACCAGCGCTGTATCATCAGCGAACAACAACTGACTCACTTCCCAAGCTCTCTCATCCCCAACAGACTTCATACTTGCCCCTCTTTCCAGGACTCTTGCATTTACCTCCCTAACAACCCCATCCATAAACAAATTAAACAACCATGGAGACATCACACACCCCTGCCGCAAACCTACATTCACTGAGAACCAATCACTTTCCTCTCTTCCTACACGTACACATGCCTTACATCCTCGATAAAAACTTTTCAGTGTTGTAAATGGAAATGGTGAAGAGCTTGTAGATTTATGTGCTGAAAAAGGACTGATGATTGGGAATACCTGGTTTAAAAAGCGAGATATACATAAGTATACTTATGTAAGTAGGAGAGATGGCCAGAGAGCGTTCTTGGATTACGTGTTAATTGACAGGCGTGCGAAAGAGAGACTTTTGGATGTTAATGTGCTGAGAGGTGCAACTGGAGGGATGTCTGATCATTATCTTGTGGAGGCTAAGGTGAAGATTAGTATGGGTTTTCAGAAAAGAGGAGTGAATGTTGGGGTGAAGAAGGTGGTGAGAGTAAGTGAGCTTGGGAAGGAGACCTGTGTGGGGAAGTACCAGGAGAGACTGTGTACAGAATGGAAAAAGGTGAGAACAATGGAAGTAAGGGGAGTGGGGGAGGAATGGGATGTATTTAGGGAATCAGTGATGGATTGCGCAAAAGATGCTTGTGGCATGAGAAGAGTGGGAGGTGGGCTGTTTAGAAAGGGTAGTGAGTGGTGGGATGAAGAAGTAAGAGTATTAGTGAAAGAGAAGAGAGAGGCATTTGGACGATTTTTGCAGGGAAAAAATGCAATTGAGTGGGAGATGTATAAAAGAAAGAGACAGGAGGTCAAGAGAAAGGTGCAAGAGGTGAAAAAAAGGGCAAATGAGAGTTGGGGTGAGAGACTATCAGTAAATTTTAGGGAGAATAAAAAGATGTTCTGGAAGGAGGTAAATAGGGTGCGTAAGACAAGGGAGCAAATGGGAACTTCAGTGAAGGGCGTAAATGGGGAGGTGATAACAAGTAGTGGTGATGTGAGAAGGAGATGGAATGAGTATTTTGAAGGTTTGTTGAATGTGTCTGATGACAGAGTGGCAGATATAGGGTGTTTTGGTCGAGGTGGTGTGCAAAGTGAGAGGGTTAGGGAAAATGATTTGGTAAACAGAGAAGAGGTAGTAAAAGCTTTGCGGAAGATGAAAGCCGGCAAGGCAGCAGGTTTGGATGGTATTGCAGTGGAATTTATTAAAAAAGGGGGTGACTGTATTGTTGACTGGTTGGTAAGGTTATTTAATGTATGTATGACTCATGGTGAGGTGCCTGAGGATTGGCGGAATGCGTGCATAGTGCCATTGTACAAAGGCAAAGGGGATAAGAGTGAGTGCTCAAATTACAGAGGTATAAGTTTGTTGAGTATTCCTGGTAAATTATATGGGAGGGTATTGATTGAGAGGGTGAAGGCATGTACAGAGCATCAGATTGGGGAAGAGCAGTGCGGTTTCAGAAGTGGTAGAGGATGTGTGGATCAGGTGTTTGCTTTGAAGAATGTATGTGAGAAATACTTAGAAAAGCAAATGGATTTGTATGTAGCATTTATGGATCTGGAGAAGGCATATGATAGAGTTGATAGAGATGCTCTGTGGAAGGTATTAAGAATATATGGTGTGGGAGGCAAGTTGTTAGAAGCAGTGAAAATATATATATATATATATATATATATATATATATATATATATATATATATATATATATATATATATATATATATTTTTTTTTTCTTTTTTTTATACTTTGTCGCTGTCTCCCGCGCTTGCGAGGTAGCGCAAGGAAACAGACGAAAGAAATGGCCCAACCCCCCCCCATACACATGTATATACATACGTCCACACACGCAAATATACATACCTACACAGCTTTCCATGGTTTACCCCAGACGCTTCACATGCCTTGATTCAATCCACTGACAGCACGTCAACCCCGGTATACCACATCGCTCCAATTCACTCTATTCCTTGCCCTCCTTTCACCCTCCTGCATGTTCAGGCCCCGATCACACAAAATCTTTTTCACTCCATCTTTCCACCTCCAATTTGGTCTCCCTCTTCTCCTTGCTCCCTCCACCTCCGACACATATAACCTCTTGGTCAATCTTTCCTCACTCATCCTCTCCATGTGCCCAAACCACTTCAAAACACCCTCTTCTGCTCTCTCAACCACGCTCATTTTATTTCCACACATCTCTCTTACCCTTACGTTACTCACTCGATCAAACCACCTCACACCACACATTGTCCTCAAACATCTCATTTCCAGCACATCCATCCTCCTGCGCACAACTCTATCCATAGCCCACGCCTCGCAACCATACAACATTGTTGGAACCACTATTCCTTCAAACATACCCATTTTTGCTTTCCGAGATAATGTTCTCGACTTCCACACATTCTTCAAGGCTCCCAGAATTTTCGCCCCCTCCCCCACCCTATGATCCACTTCCGCTTCCATGGTTCCATCCGCTGCCAGACCCACTCCCAGATATCTAAAACACTTCACTTCCTCCAGTTTTTCTCCATTCAAACTCACCTCCCAATTGACTTGACCCTCAACCCTACTGTACCTAATAACCTTGCTCTTATTCACATTTACTCTTAACTTTCTTCTTTCACACACTTTACCAAACTCAGTCACCAGCTTCTGCACTTTCTCACATGAATCAGCCACCAGCGCTGTATCATCAGCGAACAACAACTGACTCACTTCCCAAGCTCTCTCATCCCCAACAGACTTCATACTTGCCCCTCTTTCCAAAACTCTTGCATTTACCTCCCTAACAACCCCATCCATAAACAAATTAAACAACCATGGAGACATCACACACCCCTGCCGCAATAATGGATTTGTATGTAGCATTTATGGATCTGGAGAAGGCATATGATAGAGTTGATAGAGATGCTCTGTGGAAGGTATTAAGAATATATGGTGTGGGAGGCAAGTTGTTAGAAGCAGTGAAAAGTTTTTATCGAGGATGTAAGGCATGTGTACGTGTAGGAAGAGAGGAAAGTGATTGGTTCTCAGTGAATGTAGGTTTGCGGCAGGGGTGTGTGATGTCTCCATGGTTGTTTAATTTGTTTATGGATGGGGTTGTTAGGGAGGTGAATGCAAGAGTTTTGGAAAGAGGGTCAAGTATGAAGTCTGTTGGGGATGAGAGAGCTTGAGAAGTGAGTCAGTTGTTGTTCACTGATGATACAGCGCTGGTGGCTGATTCATGTGAGAAACTGCAGAAGCTGGTGACTGAGTTTGGTAAAGTGTGTGAAAGAAGAAAGTTAAGAGTAAATGTGAATAAGAGCAAGGTTATTAGGTATAGTAGGGTTGAGGGTCAAGTCAACTGGGAGGTAAGTTTGAATGGAGAAATACTGGAGGAAGTAAAGTGTTTTAGATATCTGGGAGTGGATCTGGCAGCGGATGGAACCATGGAAGCGGAAGTGGATCATAGGGTGGGGAAGGGGGCGAAAATCCTGGTAGCCTTGAAGAATGTGTGGAAGTCGAGAACATTATCTCGGAAAGCAAAAATGGGTATGTTTGAAGGAATAGTGGTTCCAACAATGTTGTATGGTTGCGAGGCGTGGGCTGTGGATAGAGTTGTGAGCAGGAGGATGGATGTGCTGGAAATGAGATGTTTGAGGACAATGTGTGGTGTGAGGTGGTTTGATCGAGTAAGTGACGTAAGGGTAAGAGAGATGTGTGGAAATAAAAAGAGCGTGGTTGAGAGAGCAGAAGAGGGTGCTTTGAAATGGTTTGGGCACATGGAGAGAATGAGTGAGGACAGATTGACCAAGAGGATATATGTGTCGAAGGTGGAGGGAACGAGGAGAAGTGGGAGACCAAATTGGAGGTGGAAAGATGGAGTGAAAAAGATTTTGTGTGATCAGGGTCTGAACATGCAGGAGGGTGAAAGGAGGGCAAGGAATAGAGTGAATTGGATCGATGTGGTATACCGAGGTTGACGTGCTGTCAGTGGATTGAATCAGGGCATGTGAAGCATCTTGGGTAAACCATGGAAAGCTGTGTAGATATATATATTTGCGTGTGTGGACGTATGTATATACATGTGTATGGGGGTGGGTTGGGCCATTTCTTTCGTCTGTTTCCTTGCGCTACCTCGCAAACGCGGGAGACAGCGAAAAAAAAATATATATATATATATATATATATATATATATATTTTCTTTCAAACTAATCGCCATTTCCCGCATTAGCGTGGTAGCGTTAAGAACAGAGGACTGGGCCTTTGAGGGAATACCCTCACCTGGCCCAATTCTCTGTTCCTTCTTTTGGAAAATTGAAAAAAAAAAAAAAAACGAGAGGGGAGGATTTCCAGCCCCCCGCTCCCTCCCCTTTTAGTCGCCTTCTACGACACGCAGGGAATACGTGGGAAGTATTCTTAATCCCCTATCCCCAGGGATAATATATATATATATATATATATATATATATATATATATATATATATATATATAAATCTTCTTTGTCACCAAGCTTAATATCTAAAAAGCAAAGCAAAAATGAGCTTACAATATCTGGGTTTCCATGGTATGAACTTTTGTCTCAGCTGACATGAAGCTAGTCTACATTTTGTGTACAATGATACCTTTTTCCTCTAATATGAACTGGTAGCATCTGGTCCCAAGAACTTCATTTCCAGGAAAAGCAGTAAAAAAAATATCATGCTTAATACATTCAATTCACCTTTGCCCGAGAATTGTTATGTCACCTAGTGAAAATCAGACCTGTGCTTCAGACAAACGACTGTGTTGCATGACAACTGTAGCCACAGACAGGCAACACATGCATGAAGTCAACAAACCAGCAGCAATATAGACAGACGTTAATAGCCAGAAAGCAAACTGGTAGAGTGTATAGTCACAGTAAAACACACTATCCGAATTGTAGCTTGGTTCGTAGATCCGGTAAACCCAGAAACAACCTAATATGAACCAAACGGTTAAAAAAAAGTTGATGGAACCAGTGAACTGAAGTCTACGATGCCAAGGAGTTGGAGTATCTGCTCCTTCTCCTCCTTCATCTTCTTCTGCTAGTGGATGATGCAATCTTCCTTGGAAACTCAATAATTTTTTTTTTTTTTTTTTTTTTTTTTACTATGCCAAATGTACCTCCAACAACAAGATAGATGGGGATATATGGTTCAGTAGGGCATGCATCCATTTTCAGCGATCCCACAATGATCATAAAAACAGGTATCACTATGGTTACACCATATATATATATATATATGGTTGGTACATGGGAGGCGGCGCCGGCATGTGCGGCGGGGGCATGGCGTACTGGCAGGCTCCTCCCACGGCAGTGGCCTTGGCTCCTCCCGCTGTCAGCCTCTCCTCCCGCATCGCCGTCAACATGAGGAATCATCGGGTCATCTCCTACACTTCCCCGACCCCGAGGGCCACCAGGACGCCTCCAGATGCTGATAAGATGGATCATTACCCACAATCCGCTTCAGAAACTCTGAAGTAGATGGCAATAAGCTCCAAGAATGAGGCAGCAACTTAGGAGGACTCTTTCTGAGTTGAGGTTGCGGTCCCTTTATTCTCCAGGTGTGGACATGCTATGAATGGAATAACCTTGACAGTGATGTCCCAGATATCAGCGATAGATGTGGTGATCCCTATTGACCATTTGGACAATCATGTGGTCCCATGAAAAGGGGCCCCTAAAACTGTTACAAGCAAGACAACTCCCAGCTCC